>NW_027115270.1:76507-79384 GCF_000696795.3 Halyomorpha halys | reverse complement strand
CTCTATACAGGCTATTCTGCCCAGGTCAAATATAGAATGAAATTACATTGTTTTTTTTCTCAAATGTACCATTAAAATTATCCATTCTGGTTTAATAACAGGGATATGAATACCACAAACACACGAAAGAACTGAGCTGTCACAACAACATAAATGCCGACGATCTCAACTTGTCTATTGTGTGGCGTCATTCTCCATTTAACAGACCAAGTAACAGACTCTCAGCCATGTTAAATGTTATTTCGTTTTACCACGGCAAAAGAAGGCAATTTTTTCGACTTAACATGAGTATTTCCATTTAACACGCTTTAACATGTTAAACCAAAGATTATGAATATCCCTTATATCGAAGAAATTTCCCATCGTAGATCAATATTATTTAATGTAAAAAAGATAAAATAGTTTATGAATTGTTAAATTGAAAGTGTTGCGGTTGGGGAAGAGCTCAATATTTAGATATAGGAGACGTTAAAGCCCAGGTAGGCCCTCGGTCATAATTCAGAGGGTGTGTGGCCCAGAGCTGGTCGAGATACAGATCCGAAACCTTTGAGCCTCCAAGCCAACTGTTGCTTCTATCTAAGTGCTCTGTCACTCTCTTCAAATTGTTTCCTTCCACCTTCCCAGCGCTTTGTTGCACTTCTTCAACCTTCAAGAAGTTATATTTTATTGCGCTTTTTTAACAGTTACAAGTGCTAAAAATAGTAACGGTTATTCTTATACATGAAAAATTATTAGAAACTGATGAATTTTTTTTTATGTAAAAAGTCAAAGCTGGAGAATTAAAATGAATCACCAATTATCTTTACCCTTCGACATCTCTTCTTCAAAGGAACGCCTTAATTCTGACTGATGCTATCCTGTGTTGTGCTCTACGATCTCTGAATTGAGGTAAAAAGAGGCTTATTGTCTGTAGAAGATGGAGCAGGCTGGTTTAACCTCAAAGAATACACACGTCATTTGTTTTTCTGGACCAACGAAGTTCTGCGATTCGGGTACAAGGAAAAAATCCTTACCGCCTGTAAAAAACAAAACAAAAAAAAAACGGTAATTATGCGTCCAACACAGAATTTCATTTATGATCCACGTATAAGTTACATACTTTCAATGTTTCAAAGAACTTGTTTGAAAAATAATAATATAAAATAAAAAATCTTTAAACACGGTAATCTACATATGCTATCTCAGACGAGACAGTAAACTTTGTTGTAGGCCACTTGGTCTTACTTGTAAATTGGAAAGTGTTGTACTAGCAGGACCCCGTTTCATAATAAAGTACAAACTAATACTATTAGTCTTGTAGATTTATCTTGATTCAATTACACAGACTCGTACTACAGTAACTTGTACTTTAGTATTTTTTAATTCCTGTATCACTAATAGTTATCCCTATCATGAAAAAAATAAGTATTAGTGTTATTAACACACAAGTTCCTACAGTTGTACTATGAACTAATACTATTAGCTTTCATTATGAAAGCTAATATACGATCATTTCGCTTTTACTCGATTTTTCGCTTACGATCATTTCGCTCTTTTTACTATCTTCCTATTCTACGTATTATATAGTTATATAGTTTGCTATTATGGTAGATTAGTAAAGCTTGTATCGGAGACAAGGCGCAACCTGTGGCTACCTGATGGTCAGTAGTCCCTTTATCACTGCCTAATACCCCCTTATCCATCGTCATCTGTCATCAGAATTACAAGCAACATGTACTCGCAGTAGTCTGTTAAAATAATTCTATCTTCCTCATTACCAATTCTCCCATAACTATTTGCTACCTACATTGTCCCATTATTTTAAGAATAATAAATTCATAAGTTCTGAGGGTCTTCTTAAAATTAACTACATGCTCATACTTTCCTTATAATTGCAGTCGTATGGTGCTACTAGTAATGTTTCTGTATAAGCATACAAAATCCGTTGTACTGTTGAGGTATGTTTGTATAAAGAGAGAAAGAAATTGTTTGTTGCAACTAATTTCTTTTTTTGACTGTCATGCTATTTGACGATAAGACTACATTAGACCATACTAAATTAGACAACTTTTTGACTAATCTTTTGTTGTTACAATGAAAACGTCATATAAATTGTATACCAATTTTTTTCCCGTTAAAATAACTTCAAATTTAGTTTATAATCATCTTCTCTAGATTGCTTATGAGTTTTTCTGACTACTTTATAGAAAAGTATACTTAACTCATTTCTAAGGTTCCTTCAGAAAATCTCTTTTAGAGAAATGTTATTGAGGATTTCAGAGCCAAATATCTCTTATGAATAAAGATAAATATATCGATCTAACAAAATAAAATAAACTTTAACTTGTCACTCTACTTTGACTTGCCATCACAGCTTGTTCCAAATTCGACAACTTCTATTTATATATATATCTCAACTCCGTATGTCCAGATGGGCCTTATTATTGTCATGTAGATCAGTCTTTTGTAATAAGTTGGAAGTTTAGACCGTTTGTCTAGAAAGTGCTATAATAGTCGGAATCTGCGTGCAGTTTCCTGTCTTTTCAGTCTTGTGTGAGGATTCCAGGTTAGTCGTTTGTCAAGGTGTTGTCCAAGATAGCGAATCTGTTCTACAGGGGTAAGAGCCACATTATTAAAGTATACTGTAGGGCAGTATAAAATTATTAAAATAATTTTTTAGATTGATTAATTGTTTGAAATAAAATGTTATAAAAATGTTTTCTCCTTATTGATTCAGGCTCCAAAAAAAAGAAACAGCTATTTTTTTCACAATCCAATCAGTACAGTTTATTCTATACAAACAGGCACCAATTTTCATTAAATATAGACATGTATTATAGGGGTATTCATGATGTTATGTTAAATGTTATAACTATAAGATTATGAGCAGCCCTATTT
>NW_027115270.1:66779-74427 GCF_000696795.3 Halyomorpha halys | reverse complement strand
AGAGTGTTTTAAAAAGGTTAAATGTCTCATAGTAAATTAAGGTAAGGTAAATTATAAATAATAATGTTAAATAATTGAATTGAATTAATGTAGGATCATACAAATAATAGAAACTTTTGTAATAGATGTCCCTGAAGATGGCCGGGTTGGCCGAAGCGTTGGACGTGTAAATGAAATAAATGTTTTGAGACTAAAATTTGGATAGTGTGTTGAATTATTTAGTAAAAAAATTTCACTTCATATTTAATAATATAAAAAAATACAGACATAGACACTCTCGCACTTAACTTTGAAAGCTAGGTTTAGAAATTGTTTACGTTCGCAACACTTGTCCTTATTATATCTTGCTTATGTAGATAAGTGAAAGTATAAAACAAAAAAGCTGAACGTAAATTTTTTTTTTTTATATACATTCTATATTATATAATTTTAATGCTCATTTCGATTCATCGAATGTGATTAAACATTTATTGGTTCATTATGCCTCCTAAATCTTTGGTTTAACGTAGTAAAGTCAAAGTAAGTTGTAATATCCTGTTTTGCAAAAGACTTAAGGAGGATGTTTTCACGTTTAGAACGACTTGAATTACATTCTTGAAATTCTCGTATGCTGATAAACGGATTCCTGTCTCATAATATATTGCGCTGAGTAATGTTCTTATATGCCACGACATATATTTACGACAATTTCTCCTCCCCCATCCTTCAATTGTATTTCAAAAAGTATGCAATCGTACACACAAGTATACATTTATGATAGATGATCATCCATCCTTATCTAAAATGCAATTTTAGATGAATTAAAAATAGATGAATATAGTTTAATCCCGGAGCATACGCGTTGTGGATTGGTCCATGTCGAAAAAAAAAATTGAAGGGGTTGCTAAAGAAGGAATGAATATTAAAGAAGAGAGATGTTTGAGATGTAGCCATGAGATATAACATTAATGGCTGACAAGAGAATATCTCAACTTAGGGCTGGCCCTCCCCTATTGGATAATGGCTTCTCTTTGTCAAGTCAGATTTCATTTTTCAACTAGACAGCTCCTACCCCTCCCTTTTTTGTAAATTCAATTATAATTTAGGCTTTATTCCCCTTAAAAGTCGTTTATAACTATACACTTAATTATTTATATTAATTTTTTCCCCTTTAAATCGAAAATACTTCGTACAATTCTTAATGCTCTTTACTTTGTCAAACATTAAATCATCCATAAGGATCTAAGTGTTCCATATGCTGCTTGTTTGGCCAGAACCAGATATCAATTCTTCCATGAAAGACTCCCTAACAACCGAACCCAGTTTTTTCGAATCTTACTTCTTCTTCAATACCTGATAATTTTTCAAGGTGTCTGAAGATGTTCTCGAGACCTTCTACTTTAGAAATGTAGAAATTCTACCTATGAGTAGATTCTCCACAAAACTAGATCATCCCATTGTTATATAACTCACATCACAGTTACCAGTTGTATATTTATTTAATACTGTTGTAAATTTCAATAAATAGATATAAAAAAAAATAACAATTTTTAGTTTAGAAAACTTTAGCCATTGTAATGGCTGCGTTGTAGTAGTTAGCTTTGAAACGAGAAAGATTCTTCCAGGGTTAAAATATTGCGAAGCATCAACCCGATATACGCATATCTAAAACTTAAGAAATAATCAGGCACATATTTTTTTTCCTTTTTAAAGGTTCTAAAAGTGTTGTTTAATTATATTTAAAAGCAATATACAGCCTAAAGTTGTTTATGTGTTAGGGTGGTGAAATTATCTCTAATTGTTAATCCGTAAGATTAACCCGTAAGAGCACCGAAATGTTGATTGAAAAATATGTATCAAATATTAAAACTATTAAACTACGAACTATTAAAAATAGTTATGTTTATAATATTTTGCCCATGTACTGCGTAGTGGTGATAATTCTTATATTGGTTCTGGAAAATCGCTGAGCCCAATATTTTTTATTAAATTTTAATATAAATAATTCCTGATAAGCACCCAATAATTCTTTGAGGCCTGCCAGTCAATAATACGTATTCATTATTGCAGTTGGGTAGAGCTGTGAGCTGGTTGGCTGGGCAGGAGGCATTCAAGGAGGAAATGATCGGGGGGGAGTCGGCAATAGCTGATGACAGTTGAATTATAGGTTCCTCAGCTAATATTGTCAGTTAGTCAGATCTCACTACCAACTGTCAATCTCCACTCCTTTTCATCTTTAAATAGTTAGCATTTGTAATGTATCCAAACATTCAAAATGAACTTTAGATTCCGTCTCATTGTCACTCTGTTCCTTTTGTAATTCACCGGTGAATTGCAAAAACTTTGTCAAATTCAATAAATATGCTGTTTCTGCTATTCACGATTTAATTGAGGCAAAATTTCACATATCACGATGTTTATCTTACCCATAAGTACAAACAAATATTTCTGTGGGATTCATAAATTTTTAACCCGAAAAAGTTTTAATTTATTTTAGGACCTTTTTCAACAATACATTTAAATTAGAATTGCAAAAAATCTGCATGTAACTCTCACGTGCTTGAAGCGAAATGTCTTAGGTCCTAGCATTCACTTACTTTTATTGTTTAAGGATTAGAAAATGAAATTTTACCGATTTATTGAGAAGAGGAGCATTTAATTAATTAGCGGATCCAAGATAATTTGCTCTTCCGCGCCTACAGAAGTTTCACTTTAGAAAGTTGTGACTAAAATAGAACCCGTGGAATTTGGTTGACAATTTCAATATCAGTTTTCAGAAGTAAATTTCACACGAACCACAGCCCCTTCAATGGGTTGGCAAGCTTAAGTAGTCCTTGGCGAGGGGCGTGCAATAGAAGCAGTCCTTTACAAGCTATTACAATATGAAAAATGGTTACAGGCTGAACTGTGATATTTGCCTAACCACATAATATGATAAGCACCTCAAAACGTCGAAACGCCGACACCCGAAATACCTCTCAGCGAATTGCTAGTAGATTCATTCCGTGGAGGGGTTATAGGTGGATCACGGTGATCGAATTGTTTATTAAAATATCTATAGCTTACTCTGTAGGAGATAGATCAGCAAGAGCGATATTTGTGTAAGTGGTTCCAGTTTTATGTGGCCCTTGTGTGAGTTTGACAATGCGGCCATCAGACAGAAGATGAAAACTCGGAGGTGCTATGGCACCTCAACTCCTCGAGGCACCTTAAGAGTCGAAGAAGGTTAGAACGCAGTACCCGTAGTGATCATCCGTGGGTGTATCAGCTGAAAAAGGGGTCAGAGCTAAAGAAAATAATGCAGCGAAAGCCGAGATTCTTTTTGTCTGCTGTATCATATAGGTGCGTGAACAGAGAATGGAGATATTGTAAGTAATGGCGTGGCATTGAGGAAACTGTAGGCTAGGGTGAGTGAAAGAATTTCAAATCCTTTAATAAAAGGTTAAGAGAAAGCAAGTCGCGAAGCATGCCCTTGTGGACATGACACAGGATATTAAAACAGGAACGGTGGTCTATCGAAAAGTGGAAACCAATAGTGGCCAAGAGGTGCAGCGTTATTAGGTACCATTTAGGGTGACCGGTGGTTGGAGGGTCGTTAGAAGAATTATGTGACAAAAAAAAGTGGCATAGTGTTTTTATTAATTAGTATTTTTGTTGCAGTTATCGAACAAAATGTGTCAGTGAAAATAACTAGAAAAAAAATAACATTTTTTTTGTTTGTTTTATTATTACCTTTATTCTAGTAAATATACATTGTAGTTTTCTTAGTTTTATTGTTCATATATCGTAATATCATAGCGTTCGAAAGCTTACGGGGAAAGTCCGTAAACTATGAGAGGGTGTGGTTTACGGTCTGATAGAAGGTGATATCAGTTGACGGATGTCATACCAGCTGATAGTTTTGTCGATAACTATATAAGGTGAACCGTTTTAAACAGTAAAACCAGTCTTTATTTCGTATTCAGAGTGTGTTCTTTCTCAACTCTATTCCTTTTTTTTTTTTGTGTGTGTTTCTTCCTACGGTCAAGGAACTTATATACACACACACAACTGTTTCATCATTTGATATATATTCCGTTTAATTTAACATTGAATTATATGATATAGGCAAGGTACCTTTAGTTCAGTTTTAAATAAACTTTAATTAGATAATTTTGTAAATATTTGTGAAATTTAATGGCATATGGTTTGGTTTAGTTTAGAAATTTCTTCGAAAAGATTTTCATTCATGCTCTAATTTTGTTTTTTTTCACTATATTTTTTCAGTCTAAGAAAAGGACGAGTCTAATATTTGTAATTACTTTCTTCCAATTAGATGACCCAAAACGTGTAATACAAAAGAGAATTTCCAATTTGTTTTCAGACCCATGACCGTATTTCCTGTATTTAAATTTTATTTTTGTTTATGAAATACAGCGAATTTAACCTAAAAATATATAGTCATAACCATTAACCATATCCTGGAAAATGTTTTATTGGTTTCGCAAAAGGTGAAATTAGTCATGATCTAATTACGAAAATCCTTTAAATAAATTTGGAATGTTAAAAATCATGGAGGCGAATTTCGATATGATAAAGAATGGTTTCTCTTGCCATCATTTGTTTCACCCCTTCCTTTTTGTATCAATCTAATGCGTTTTTTTCTTATTGACTCTTTCAAATAGCGTATTGTAAATAATAGCAAGAAAGATAATGATCCTGTCAGTTAAAGTAAATTACTTCATTAATTTTCTCCCGTATAAACCGCTTCCTGAGTTCATCCGAGCGCATTTGACAAATGATACTTCCATCTAGCCAAAGGAGCCGGCTAGAGGGCTATCCGCTAGATGCTGAGTCTTCGATCTTTCCAATGATGTCTTGTTTGTCGGAGAAAGGTTCATCCATTTTCATTTCAACGGTCACTATTAGCAACATCAATCATGGCTAAGCATGTTTTGATTCCCCAATGTCGAAGCTCGATGCTATATTTTTTAATACTTATTCTGGACTCGGAGGCCCTACAATGTTTTTTGATGAAAAATACATGATACGGCATGAGAGTGGATAAGAGAGACGAGATCATTATTTCGGTTTTATTTTCGGAATTGCCTCCTGAAGCGAGGAAGGGTCTGTTAAAAATGTCCCCTAGCGGAAGGGAGAAGGGAGGATGTGCCCCCTGGGTCCTGAAGGGGCTCGGCTATGGCACGGAATATCTCATCCTAATATTTCCTCTCAGGCCTCCTCTTCCACCATTTCTAACATAGTCCTTACCGTTACATCCTTTTTCCTTGTAGGCAAATTATTAATTCTTTGTATTTTGTATTAACAGCTATCTTATATTTTTTTACAGAGTTTTCCGATTATAACTTGTGATTTTATAAATACCTTTATTTTAATAAAATAGATGTATGAACAAATAGTTTAAATGTTGGAATTACAAACAGGGATGAAAATGTAACTCAGCCTACAACCTTCATAGCACCCAAGATTTCACTTTTTTACTCCAACCCTATCTAACAGTTTCCACCCTTATATGGCTTCACATGTGAAAGGGGTCAATGTTTTAAAGAGGTTAATGCCTAATAAAAGTGGCTCAAAATGTACTTTAAAGCCTCCTAATATTTGAATATTTTCATAGAGCGAGTCCCCTTTACCTCAAGTTGGAAATTGGGGTGGGTGGCACATGGTTTAACTTCTGGCTTGCCTCTATATCTTGGAAACTGGGGTGGGTGGCACATGGTTTAACTTCTGGCTTGCCTCTATATCTTGGAAACTGGGGTGGGTGGCACATGGTTTAACTTCTGGCTTGCCTCTATATCTTGGAAACTGGGGTGACTGGCACATGGTTTAATTTCTGGCTTGCCTCATCTTGGAAACTCCCTATTACGCACAAACCAGAGCTATTTAAAACGATATGCATAATGTGTTTCCTGGTTTCCAAGATACAGAGCAAATGCAAGGGAATAGTCCATAGCAAGGTTAGAAAATTATGAATCATTTAAATATGGAAACTCAATCCAGAATAGTATTTATTAATAATAGGTTTTATCCGTTGATTCATTGCATTGTATCCGTCACTCAAATCCTTAAATAACCAACTTTTAGCTTAGCTCTTAACTTGAAGCACATTCAAAAGAAAAAAAGAACCTATCAGGAGTGCTATTGGTTTTCAGGTTACAGAGGCTAAACCTTTCATTAAATACCTTGGGTGGATCTGACGGAATCCAATTTTCTGTTAAGCCTCTTTGAGCCGCTGAAATACAATTATAAATTGGAAAATTATTCGTGTTTAAAAGGTTTATTGAAGTGGTTGGAGGGCTAGAGCTGACAGCTCTGTCCTTACAAAGACCCTCCATCCACTATTCATCCCATCCACGCTCCTGTCATTAGAATCTTGCTTTATTATATTGTTTTTTTTTTTTTAACTTTACCTTCCTATTTATTGCCTTTATATTTACTATTGACCCATCATCTCGGAAATTAAACGTCCAAATTACTCGCTTAATCATTAACGACGATTTTTTAAATAATTAAAGTAGTTTATTTACAATGATACCTGAGTTAGCATATAATCAACAATGCTAAGTGTTCAGAAAGCGTGCCGAAACGATTAATTCAATATGTAACAATTTAAATTTAATAATAGTATATATGTCTGTAACTTAGTGAAAAAGGTGTCAACCTAGGCGATAAAAATACGGTGCTTGGGTATGGTATAGATTTGTAATTCACAATCTTTTTTCGCCAATCAGCTTTCTTGGGGAAAAAGAGATCTCTTGAGAGATTTTTCCGCTTTAGGAACCGCTGTTGTAGAATAAGAACTACTAAGTGAAGATACCAGACCCTTAAAACTAAACACCACAGCGTAGTTGAACGGTTGGAGTTTGAAATAAATACAGAAAAAACAAATGAGGTTATAAAACAATAGTTTGTTCCAGTCTTTGAATTTATTATTAATTTATATTAACAACTTCGATTGAATTGAGGCAAAGATGGGGTACACATTTCAGCTTTTTATTTTGAAGTAAAAAGAATATGTTATTGTTTGTGGTTGGTGAGAGTAATTTTTTATTGTTGACACCGATTCATTCGATTCCTATTCTTACAGCTCTTATTTCAAATCAGAAATAATCCCTGTTATTTTTAACTTTTTCTTTAATGATGATTTCCCAACAATCAACTATTTTTTGTTCGTTTGAATTATGAGTTTATTGCGAAAAAATTATATATATATATTTTTTTTGTTCAGACAAGAACATTTTTATTATTTTTAAGTTCAAAATTATCACTTTAATTTAAAAAAATTAAGCAACGTGAGTATGTTAGATGTTAAAATGTATCGATTTTTACAAATATTCCGCTACGCCTTGTTAAACGGAACAATTAATAACTTTATCAAAGAGCCTCCAGAGATTTGCTGATCCGTTTTAGTCTATTCTAATTCTGAATGGTATAGGCTCACTTTATTTTAGGATGAGATTTGTAGTAGTTCCGGGCATGATTACAGGGATACAACAGAGAACATGTTAAAATACACTGAAAAATTTAAATATCAGGATTTATGGATACAAATAATTTTTGTTATTTCTTTTTTTTTCTAACCTCCTTTATTGAATATATATAGGTAACAATATTGATATATACATGTATATAAATATTTATATAATGATGCTCTTTCTTTGTCATATGG
>NW_027115270.1:40125-66729 GCF_000696795.3 Halyomorpha halys | reverse complement strand
ATATATACCTGAGTATACATTCATGTAATTGGTGCCCTCCCTTTGCCATATGGCATTATAAAGGGTTGGGATGGGTCTGCTGAAGGCGGGGGTTACAATATTGCCCCAGGAGCCGCTGGGCAGGCGGTACAAAGAACGGGACCGCTCCACTGGGGGATAAGATGACTTCAGGCTGCAGAGCTGGAAGCCCTTCCCTCGGCGAGGACGTCGACCAAAGGGACAGTGCTTTGCCGTCTCCCGGGGGAGGGGCGACCTCTCTGAACAGCGGGTTAGCACATGCCTTCAGCCCATCAAAAAACTTGATGTGCCTACGGCCTATTAACTCCGGCACAGAGTTTATTATTTCTAAATATTGACTGTCCTATATTACTTTTAAAATATTAGCTTATAGCGGGAAGAAGACACTTTAAGACAGTTAAATCGAGCAATATTTAAAAAGCTCCTGAAATTAAAATACGGAATGAAACCCTCCCCCCCCCCCCCCGTGGTAGCCTTACTTATCTGACTTTTTAAGCAGACTATTATAGCGAGTAGATTGGTCGATGGTCGATGTAGATCGGTCCCGATGTACATGTCACAATCCTACAAGAGATCATAACACACAAAAAAGGCAATCCTTTCCCGCCGGACCCTCCCCGCTAAGACCCCCGGACAGCTACGGTCCTATATCACTTTTGAAATATTAGCTTAAAACGGGAAGAGGAGACTTTAAGATAATTAAATCGTGCAATATTTAAATATTAAAAAGCGCCTGAAATTGAAAAACGGCATGAAACCCGCCATCTCCGCTTTTTAGACGGCTTATGAGAAATGCATCTGATGGTTGCTAAAATTCCTGGCCTGGCTTTTCATCGGAGAAAGTGTTTCAAAATTATTCATTAGTTTTAACAAAGGTCTTCAAACTTAAGTAAAATATTTTCTGATAATATTGATTATAATTTCAAAACTTTTATTGTTATTGTAAAAATAAATGTTTTAACCAATGCCTCTTTTTTTTATAAAATTTCCATCTTTAGTGTGGGTCAAAAGGATTGATCCACTATCCATTATGGAGGCATTCATGAATACAGCCTTCCTTGATCGGGAAGGCACTTTTCATTTTGGCACATAATGGATGGGAATGCACTGCTAATGGACAGGAACATCCACCATCGCTGGTTCTCACATCCCAGTCCCTCCCGGATCGCTCAGAACATCCTTCACGGAACATCCTCTTTATTTATCATATTTTCTCATGTTAATAATTAGTATCGTGATGTTTTGAGTAATTAGTAGTGTAATACTATTGTTGTGTAATAATGTTGTGCAATTCGTATGTAGTGTAATAATGTTTTGTATCATTATTATGTATGATAGTGTTGTGTAATTAGTATGTAGTGGGTATATTTTACTTTAAACTTTTTTATTTGAAAAATTAAAGAGAATTTTTCTAAGAAATCGATTAAAATATTGAAACTATAGTTAAAATTATGTTCTTTATAATACAAAAAGGGAAATATTCATACTGTTACCAAAGACAAAAATTACACTTTTTTTTAATATTGTGGTCAAAACAGGCTGGAGACTTATCCGAGACCAAATAAAATTATCTACTGCATATAATTTTTAATACTGAGAAAATAATTTGATTGTGAAAGGGATAAAGAATGTGACTATTAAAAAAACAGCAATGTTTCATCATTAAGCTCTTATACTGCTCTCGTTTTTGTTTAGAAAAAAAATTGGTTTAATTAATTTCTAAAGAATAGGAGGGGCGTGAATGATGGGACAAAAAGTTGAGACTCCTAAAAAGCACTTCTCTATCACCAACTATGCCAAATTAGCGGGAAATATAATATTAATATAAATTATTGTGAAACATTGACTAAAATTAAATGTTAAACATAGACACTAGGTA
Organism: Halyomorpha halys; assembly: GCF_000696795.3. NCBI lineage: Eukaryota > Metazoa > Arthropoda > Insecta > Hemiptera > Pentatomidae > Halyomorpha > Halyomorpha halys. The sequence goes on along the minus strand of NW_027115270.1, from coordinate 64,832 downwards.
GATATCAGGGTCCTGTTTCATAATAAAGTACAAACTAATACTATTAGTCTTGTCGATTTAACAATAGTAACTTGTACTTTAGTACTTTTTAACTCCTGTAATATCGCTAATAGTCCTCCCTATTATGAAAAAAATAAGTATTAGTGTAATTAACACGTTGTTTCTATACTTGTATTTTTAACTAATACTATTAGCTTTCATTATGAAACGGCTCAGATGGGTATCTCCGTGGAAAGTGGAAGATGTGTACTCCAGCTACCAGAACATTTGGCATGATAGCTCTCAAATTGTATTAGATTTGATTTGATTTAATCTCAATTTTTTTTCAAAATTCTCCTTGGTTTCTGAATAGTAAGATTAAAGCTTAGAATGCCGTAAAAGTATCATTATTATTGATAATGTCACCGGTGTATATTTTTCTGTAAATCTAATGCTGATAAATCAAAACCTCATCAAGCACAAACGAATATATGCCTTCTAACATTTATAACAAATATTTATAAATTATTATAAGAATTAAATGCTCATAACGAAAGTCGAAGTCTATGTAGAGGGCCGTTACCTTTTCTGAATCTTATTTCTTATTGACTATAATTAGCCATGCCCAAGAAGAATACGTTACATGTACCTAGAGGTATTTGGTATTGGTGTTTTTATTAAGTACCTGGATTATGGTTTTTATTCGTTTACCATCATGTATCCATTACACTCAATGGGAAAGTTGTCACTGTGTTGAAAGTCCCCAGTTCCGGGTATCGGCACATATGTTGCTAAGTGGCAATGATTTTTATTATATCGATAATGGTTAATGCATTGATACATAGCATATGCCACTCAGCGAATCTGTCATATTTAATTTATATCCCATAACATCAGTGCTACGATTTTTTCATGTCTTTTCATAAACTCTACAAGATGGAAGCGTATTTATTCTTCCGTTTTTTTAAAAGGACAACCATTGGAAAAATTAAAATAAATGGCAAGGAACTGAAGCGAAAAAATTACTTCCTTAAGCATATTAGAGCGGAAATTTTAAAGCCCTCGTGAAATATGTTTCCTTTCCTTAATTCGGAAACATGCCAAACTTGCTAAGCATAACATTAAAGCGTCACTAAAAAGCAATTACAAAGTGGGGATTTAAAAGAGCCACCTGCCGCCTTCCCCACTCCTCCAAGCTCTTCTTTATTTAGTTCGATAATCTTCCTTAGCCCACGAGGCGTTTGCGCTTGTGTTCTTTAAGAACTTCCATGTTCAACTTTGAGAAAAAAGGGGAGGGGAGTGTAGAAGCGTACATCAAATCGGTATCATGGTACAGCGTATTGTGGAGCCCTAACCTCTTTCTAGGCATTATATAAATATCATATGGAATTTTCCACCGCCTGGATGAAGTATAAGATTTAATTTTTCATAGCGAGAAATTTCGTGCTTTAGTGGAAAACCATAGATTATTTTCCACTTGTACAACTGTCCTTGATAAAAACTGCCAATATAAGGAAATGTTTTCAAAGTAAGATAAGACCGGTCGTCTAACTGCGATACGGGCCAATATTCCCTCAAATTATTTTTGTATTAATTATTATAATTAAATTATTGTGTCCTTAAGATTGAAACGTATGTTAAGTAAATCTCTTTAAAGTAAAGCTCTTCTCGTTTAAGTAAATGTTTACAAAATTTCCAGTTACCATCCTTCCCTCTACGCCACAACCCCTGATGAAGACCTGAAACTCAGGTCGAAACGTCGGCATAAAATAAATAAATATGGTTTTGTTTATTTAAGTTGTTCTTTGCTGACCGCACCCCCCGACAAACTTCTTCAAGTTTACAAAATAAGATTAGAATGACTCTCTAAGAGAGCCAAATGGTCCACGTCGACTCCTCGTTTTTTTTTTTTTTTTAAGGCAATCCACAACGAAGATAATATTTGCCTAGTTATCTACAGATGACCAGCCTATTCTAATTATGGTGAGGGGTCAAGTTTTTCATTTTGTGGGACCGCCACCTTATGAAATGGCTGGTTTCGAACCGGCACCTCTCGCAAATCTCAGAACGATAAACCTAACCATCTGAGCTACGGATGACCCAAATTTTGCAGAGAGTAATAATAATGAATGTTGTTTTTATGTGATAAAAATAAGTCAAAATTAATGTTTGATTTTATATAAATATATAGCTAAGAATGGTATAATTTATATTTTAAAAACTTGGGACATTGACCTTTACCTGAAAATAAAAAAAAATACCGTTATACAATTTTTTTTTATTTTTTAAAAGGTTTTAAGAAAGAAAATATACATTTAGGTGTAGTAATTATATGTATTCGCCATCCTTATCTTTCTCATAAACAAACTTAAAAATGAGATACCTCTTCAAGTTTTTAAAAACAAAACCTATCTAAAATCCCTGGAATGAAGGTAATTAATCTTAATAAGTTAAAATAAAAACTCAAGGCTAACTTATGAGAGAAATATGAACTGATAAGAAAAAATATATACAAAAATGGTTAACAAATTTAAAATACGTAAAAAAAAACAGGAAATGCAGACTAAATTATGCATCTGTAACGAAAATAAGTAAAAACTATGAAATTGAAGAAAAATAAATAAATTAAAGTATGAAGTTTATAGGATGCATAAATAGATATAAATAAATTAAAGCAGTTATTTGCAAGGTAGCTGGATGTAGAATTGTTTTTAAATACTGCTTTACTTGCTGTAAGTAAATATCTTCCAAATGAAATACGACATGCAGTCTAGTTGCATAGAAGGTCAGGAAAGATAGAGAAGACATTTTTTTTTTCATACCCTTTTTATTTATTTAAACAAATACAAACATATGTATATATCCTGGCAATACATTAGTATCCTTTGTATTGCCCGAAGGCATTTTAAGGAGTTCAGAATGGTCCGCTGTGGGCGGGGGTGCCACTTTGGTGCATAGTACCGTTTTGTTAATTATGGAGCAGGTGGAGGGGGGCGCTCTGCTGGGTGGGGAAAGCCAATATTCACTCTAATTATTTTTATCGTCACGAGGTTTTTCTAATAAAATGGGAGTGTAAAACTTTTGGTATATACTGGGATTATTACAACTATTGATATTCCATACATGTATTTCGTGATGTGCAAATCAGACACACTTCGACGTCACAATGTCAGGACTGCAGTTGGTGTACATAAACCAAGCCTTAGCTATTAACGTGACGAAAAGTTAAACCTATCATATCTGTTTTCTGGTACATATTTTTACTATTAAATATTACTATCCCAGAGGTATAATGACGTGACTGCAAGCTCTCACTTCCAAATCACAACTGAAAAATATTTCGTTATTCTGCTAGAGTGGGATGTAAGTTATGCAGATTCCCAAACATGTAGGCATCAAGTAAATCCATTTTTGAAGCCGCCAAGACAATAATTTACAGTTGCGTCATTGTACTTTAGCAGCGATATATTGTTTCGAGAAAGTATTGGTGTTACACGTAATTAAATTATTGCTGTTTATTTTGATTGACACTGTCTATGGAAGGTTTACAGATGGATATAATGTGAAAGCTATTGGAGATATATGTTAGGGAAATTATACATATTACAATAAACTACAGGTTTCGCCCCTCTTAAATTGAAGATTAGTTGATGGTAGGAATAATAGGTTCTCATGGTGCACTTACAAAACTTGGTCCCGAACCATGGACCAAAGTTTCCATACCTCTGCTACATTACAGCGAAAGGATCTCAAACTTGTTCCAAAGTTTCATATCCATATGTTATCATGTATTAGCCCTCGTTGTGTCGGTTCGTGTGCGTTCACATGAATGGTTCTTCAATAAGTTTTAACCACATATGTTCGTATACAGTCACTTATATTATTATAAAATATATTCATAGACCATAGTGTTTTAAGGGTGATAAAATAAAAAATATATTGTTTATAATCAAACGTTATTTTTTTTAAAGTATTAAAAAATAAAAAAGGCCTCTCTACCAGGATATCAGGATAAGATGGCCATAGTTTTTAGTATGTTGCCTTTTTCAGTCACTGATGCAGGGCTTTTTGTTTTCTTCTTATCTTATCTTGGTTTTCTTCTTATTTGCTTTTCTTCTTCTCCACATCTGAAGCACATATCCTCAAATTCGGCACTATTTTCATGTACCCACAGATTAAAAATTAGACATTAAATCTAATCTTCAATTAAACTAGTCTTATAATAATTTTCACCGCATTTACTGCTTCATCCTCTTTCATCTCTATATCGAAGGATGTATTATATCATATAGTATTGGTAGTATATGATTGTCATGTTTTTCTATATCTTGCCTATGACTTTATGTTTTATTAGGTTAATATTCATTAGGTTAGAATATAACATACGCTATTCTGTTCCTTTCGAATATGAAGTTGAGAAATACCGCAAAATGTCGGATATTCCGTTTTAAGATGATTAATTAATGATGAGGAATAATATATTTTAGTATTTGAAAAGGTGTCCAATTGTCATTGCCACTGTTTTTTTTTAAGTGGATGTTCCTGGTCCTAGCTCATTTTTTATATTTTCCTGGTTCATGGTTGTTGTAAGTGTATAAACTACGGTCATTTTAAATTTCATATAGCCATCTCTATTTTTTTTTCGGGTGAGATGGCCATATTAAAATTTCAAGGAACAAATTGCTATTTGACTGACAGACATATTGAGGCTGGAAAACCGGTAGAAACATGAAAAAGACAATAAACACACAAAAAATATTGTTACGGGGTTTTAAATTAGCCCTTTAAAAATATTTTCACTATTATTCAAAAACAAAATTTGTTTACTTACTTTTATTTTTATTTGCCCTGTATTTTTTTTTCCATGATTGCTTCTAAGCTCTGCCTGAAATAAACCAATGGCTCCACTGAGCGGTTTAATTGGTAATGAATACTCGTCCATTTTTCTAAGTCAGCTATTTAATCTATGGAAACAGAAGTTGTTTTTGGTGACTTAAATATTTTTTTAAATTTAATTTTAAACCTTTTTTTGGTGAGTATTGAAAATATGTATCGTTAATGCAGTCATTTGGCCAAGTTTTTGGAAATTTTTAATTATCGCCTCAATAAATCCATGTATTTTTCTATCTCAAACCTCTGGTTGTCATTTTTACTACTGGTCTATCAGAAATGTAATTTATAAAAACTTTTTTTTTTTTTTTTTAAAGCATATTTAAATTACGTATTCTTTATCAGTTAGGGAATGTTATACTTATATTTGGGTTACTTTGACCCAACATAATTGGTTCCATTTGTTTAAAGCATTCAATAAGTAGCTTGGACTAATGATTTGTGTGGCCGTTTAACTACCTTGAGCCTGTAGCGGCGCCGGTTCAAATCTGCCTGGACGGGTTGACTTCGTTTAGGTCACCCACAATGTAAACTTGATCCTCCTTCTCTGATTAGAATAAGTTGGTTGTCTGTAGAATAGCACTCTTCCTCTCCCCCGTGTGTTCGAACCAGGTAGGGGATAAAAAAAAAAGAAAGACATCTTAGAAGTTGCTTCTGAACTACTTCCTGAAGAATTAATAACGTTCGAACGTCCAGGTTCTAATTAAACCTATTGATTTAGTTTTCTTTGAGACCTATTACAGTTCCCAGTTCATCTTCGCGACCGCTTGGAAACATTATGACACCATTGCCTGGTAAAGTGAGGCTGTTGTGACAATCTTTTTCCTTTTTTTTCACGAAAATTAGTGCTTATTTTTTTAATAGTTTTCCTTTTAATACTTTTAATAATAATTTTGATAGTTCAGTTGTTTCTTTTTCTAATCTTTGCTTACATGTTTTCTTTCCCTCCCATTTCTCTGTATCATTCTGATTCTTTCGATGGCTTTGATATTTTACCCCGCAGGAACTTCATGATTTCGCCTATTTGTCCCAGATTAACAAACTAGTTCATATTTACATTACGCAAAGCAGGAAGTCGATGTAGCTTAGAATAAGAACATATAATGTTTAAATTTCTTACATAGGATGATCACTTCATATCAAATAAAAATAAATAGATAACTTCGAATGTTAATAATTAAAATTTTACATTAATATTGTGAATGCCAAGTTGTTATAGGATATGTATTCGGTTCGGAAATCGACATTAGTTGTTTTAGCACAACGCCGCGATATTCCTAAGTAACAAAAGATCGACACCTAATCAATAAACCTTTGACATAATTACATCACTCATAACTGCATTAATTGACGTGTGTATAGAATATTGGTTCTAATGAACTACTCCAATGAGCTAGCTACTCAAGCTGATCTTATGTATTATATATTGACATGTTATACACTAGGATTAATTAAAGGATTTTCCCGAAGTCATTGCGTATTTTAGCTGGTCTTAGAAGAAATTGGTTTCAGGGTACTAAAAATGTTGGTAAAAAATATTGGTTAATGATCATGCCAGGTATTGGAATTTGTCGGCGTTGTCTAGTCTTAGACGATTTCTCCAGCCTGATATACTCTTTACAGAAGGCCCACGACAAGGCGTATTCATTATAAGTTAGGAACGGGCGTGCCAGAGGATGAGCCCTGGACACTGACGCAGGTAGAGGAGGTCTGGGTAAGAGAGTCTGAGGTAGAGTAACAGTTCTAGTTGCCGAGATGAAGCGGACGGACTAGAACTGTCAAGATAGGAGTCAGCTTACTAGTTGCCGAGATGAAGCGGACGGACCAGAGCCGGGGAGAGACGGGAAATTACACTGGTTGCCGAGATGAAGCGGACGGACCAGAGCCGGGGAGAGACGGGAAATTACACTGGTTGCCGAGATGAAGCGGACGGACCAGTGTAACCGTTAGGAATTAGGTTACAATCTTAGTTGCCGAGATGAAACGACGGACTAAGATTGCTGGAAAGAAGGAGAGGAGATTGGCCATTGTCTTAGGTGTGCGTACAGAAATAACAACTTTTGCGAGCATAGATTGGCAATGAACTTCTCTATCTCAAGCAGTGTATACGCCACCTGTGCCATGACTAGACCCAGGAAAGGATGTGGATCTACGATCAAATTTTTTTTTTTTTTTTTTTTTTTTTTTTTTTTTTTTTTTCTTACCTCCTAAGTATATTTATTTTAACATTTACAATTATATACAAACTTAAATCTAATATATACACTAGTTACAATATATCTTTGTTTGCCTTACGGCATTATAAGATTAATAGTCTTGGTCCGCTGAAGGCGGTATTTACATGAGTGGCTGTGCTGCCAGGGGCTAACAAGAAATGGGGAGGGGCCATTCCGGCTGGTTGTGTTGAGGTGTGGGTGACTTCAGGCTGCAGAGCCAGAAGTCCTTCCCTCGGCGAGGACGTCGACCAAGGGGACCGTGCTTTGCCACCTCCCAGGTCTTGGGGGAGGGGTTATATCTCGGAATAGGGGATTTGCACAGGCTTTCAGCCCATCAAAGAAAAGTCAAATTTTGGGGATTTAGAGTCCCTTATTTATAGGCCTAGTCCATGCGGCTGTGACCGAGAAGCGATCAGTACATGTCTGCTTGAGATAGTTACGTCCATTGCATTGTTATCATTTATTATTCATTGTACAGATATTGCTAAGTATTATGCACAGAAATTATTAATATATAAAAATTACAATATGCCTTTAACAAAAAGAAGTATTAAGTAAATTTGAGAGCTTTGGTGAGGTTCGAGGTGGAGCGCTCTGGTGAGTTGTGGTCGCACCGCTTACTCCCTCTCGCTACAAATTCTTTATCTCATATACTCTTTAACTAAAATTCTTTATTTTGAAAAATTCTGAACCATTATAGAGCATTTAAATATAGAAATGATTGTGTTATGGAATATTGCTTATTGAATCTTACTAAGGATATAAAACTACTTTTATTACATTATTATAACTATTTTTATTATTATTTTACAATGGCGAAGCATAATAGAGTTAATTAAACTAAAGCTTCTAGTATAAATAAATTAGATGCGGATAAATAAATACATAAATGAACTAGACAAGGATAAATACTATCTATGATAATGGAAGTTATCTCAGTTGGATCTTGTGGGGCTAAGCTATCTCAGTTTAAGTGTCCCTCTTATCCTTAGCCTTTAAATTCCTTTATAGCCATGTCTCTCCCTATTTATATTCTTTTTATTTATAGCCTTTTCTTATGGTCCCATCTTAACACCACTCCTCCGGTCTCCTCTTAATAATTAATTTACGTTGCAATATTGGCTAAAAAAATCCAGTTCCCTGCTGATTTTTGGATGGATAGAGATTTTGTAAAAATAAATTCTGACCTAATTCTCAGAAAGAATCCATATGGGTAGCTCAGTCAGTAAGGCACTCTGCTACTAACTCCCGAGTCGAATCCGGTTGTAATTATTTGTTATGTTACTGTAGCCGTGAGTCAACCCTGTGGGTTCAGGAGCTCAAGTACTTTGCAAAGAACTGAATCACTGACCCTGGGTTCCTGTGTTACAGATGGAAGGTTACGTCATTCATATAAAAAATAAGTCCAATATTTAAAATTCATTTCCTTTTGTTTCACGTTTTATTAACCTGCATTATATTTACTACATTATTTATCATTTCATTTTCATTATCAAATTGTTAATACATATTCTTTATCTTTTGTAGGTAAGACAACTTTTCTAGAGAGCAGAGCTGTTAAAACTTGATAATATGTAAGTGATTCTTGAAAAAATAAATTTTTAATTTAATTATATTATTTTAATAATACATAGTATATTATTAATCAGTAGACCTGGCGATACTTCGCTATTGCTATATTTGAGAATGTATCTACATTAATTGAACAATCTTGAAACTTTGATAACAATTAATTTATAGAATAAGTGATAAGACGTTAACTGTAGTAACATAATTGGTAACAGCTACCTTCAATGTATACTTTTTGAGATACGCGCCAACAATGCTTAATTTTGTTAATAACTTTTTATTTTACTTTATTTTGAGGAAAAAAGGCAGTTATTTCACCCCAATTTTTGATTATTTAATTGAAAACTAGGTATAATTACTAATCAAAATTGATGAGTCCGCCATGTATAGGTAGGGGGAATAAAAAATGGCGGCTGTTTCAAAACGTTAAAAATAATTATTTTTTATTCGGAGCTCTATATCTTTACAACTACCAAAAACAATATAAAATCTAAGAGAGCATCTTTTAAAGTAGAGTAAATTTGCAGCAATTTGCAATTTGCTTTTTAGAAGGCAACATCTCATGAAAATGTACTGAAATATCAGTAGTTAGTTAATTTATTTTGAGAAATAAATCTATATATATTTGATGTACAGATATAAGCATTCAATAATAATATAATAAGCATTCAAATTAAAGCTAGTTTAATGAGTTATAAAGTAGTTTATGACGTTTATTTTCGTAGTAGTAGTTTTCATGAAATTTGTTAAAATAGATTGATTTATAGTTGTTCGGACAAATTTTCATTTGCCAGATTTATATTCATATGTGTATATCACAAAAACTACTACCCCTACGAAGATAAATGTCATAAACTACTTTATAGTAAGTTAAATTTTCTTTATTTTGAGTGTTAAACAAATATTCATTTTTATTTTTGTCACATTATTTATTACAAATAATTGATATATTACTAATAATTAATGTATTATTTTATTAGTTTAATTATTTAATAATAACCTTCTTTCTATCCTTTTTTAAAATTTTTACTTCCTCCAACTTTCTCTGTGTTGTGTGGACGAGTTCTCGTGGTGTGTGACTTCGGCTTTATATCAGGAACGCCTAATATTTAATTTAGAACAAGTTACGGCTCAACAGGATTACTTCATTTACATGCAAAGATGGCACTATAAGCTGTAGTAAGTATTAGCTTCCTCTTGGAATCATAGCTATCAAACCTTATCTTTCGCCGTTTCGTTCTGATTGGCTTTTCTGAAAACGGGCCTCCAATCGGAAGCCAGATAGTCTGTTTAAGCTTAGGTCAGCCTCTCTTCTAATTTGTTGCTCTTACTCTTTCTGAGGTAATTTCCTCCTTACCACATGTTCTTTCCAAACTATTTTCCTATTGGGATCTTTCATGACTGGCAGTAAACATAGAATGCATCGGACAATAAAAAACCTAAAACCATAAAGCCAACTGTGAATTACTGGACCGCATCCTAAAGACAATGTAGAGAGGAGTTTGATAAAAAGCAGAAATTCTGTTCCTTGTTTCTTATTTAGTGAACCTTTTCAAATCCCCTTCTTCGGAATACATTGTCTTTGCACTATATTCTGTTTAGATTTTTCAATTCTTATTCATTCTACAAACAAAAATATGATTTTCCGTGGATATAAGGACATTTCTACGCGATACCAAAACTCTATTATTAATTTTTTTTTCCATGCTGTGGTAGTTACAGCAAACTTGTTGATCCCTAATGCTCTATAAACATTAATGACCTTTTCTCCTTTCAATAAGACTGTTATAGAGCTTCAAACCATTAGGTGGTTTAATACCGCAGATTAGAGTTCGTTCGCGACCCATCGGCATTAAACGCAAATGGACTCGGAAATTAAATTTGATAACATTTCATTATTACAAAAGACATTATGGATGCTACTGAAACCTTCTGGTGGAGGGTGATCAAGAAAATGTGGCGGCCTGACTAGAGGCTTTTAGCACATTTTACTATAAATAAACTTTCTTTTTCTTCTCTCATTTTTAATCCCTGTTTTTTTTAAAACTACTTCGTTTCATTAATAATTTGTTGATATATGACCTGTCATAACGATATCTTCATCAACTAACAGGTCTCTGATCATTTTTTTTCTGTAAATATTTATCGTTCGTCATATTTGTTTTTCTAGCCAGCATTTTCTCCTTTATACATGTCCCATGAATTGTGAAATGAGTTTACATTTCAATTCTCTACAGTAATTTATTATTTATAGTAATATTTACTCTGTTACACTGATGAATAAACACGGTTTTATCATTTCCAATTAAGTCAACTTTATTTTGATTCTACTCTTGGTTTGTCAAATCCTTTGTCGTAATCTATTGTATTGTTTTCCTCATGTTAAGGGGGTTTGCTTGTGCACAGGATCACGTGAAATGGTTTTGCCATAGTCTCAATCATTTTCAAAATTTATTTTCTTCTGTATTTATTGGAAACCCATTGACGTAATTTTTCCTGTAAAAAAAAATTAAGAATTTGTTGTTATTTTCGTACCACCTTGTGCTCACAATTAGCAAAACCTATGCCTACATTATAAACACTTCATCTCGATCCCGCTTTTGCTTAGCTTATTTTCAATTACATCAGTTTTATCCATTCTTAGAAAAGGGACAAATGTGATCTCCGGACAATTTTTGGTGTTCCATTTTTTTAATTTTAGAGCTGGAAAAAACTTCTAATTCTGAAGAGTGAAATAGTTTCTAATAGTGATTTATTTTCTTTTAGAGGTGAAATATTTTTTTGGTTTTGAAAATTCGCTAACTAAAATTCTGTCGATACGTCATAGTCCTGTTTTGCCCAGGCTTGATATCACCTACTTCAAGATTTTGTAGAAAACCTTCCCTCTGCAGAAATTACAAAACTGGATATATTTTATTTTAGATTAGTCAGATTTTTTCCATGTTTAAAAAATGGACCCGCCCTACTAAGACCCCCGGGGAGCGACGTCCTATATCACTATGGACGTATCTTTTTAAACGGGAAGAGAATACTTTAAGATAGTTTAATCGAGCAACATTTAAAAAGCGTATGAAATTGGAAAACAGTGTGAAACCCTCCGTGTTAGCCTTTCTTATTTGACTTTTTAAACAGACAATTATAGCGAGCAGGTTGGTCGATATACGACATGTTACAATCTCACAAAAAGAGATCATAATAAAAAAAAGGTAATAATATATGATTACATTATATATATTATATTACGGATAAGGTATTAAGACGAAATGTGTCTAAATCGCAGATGGCTTTGCTATTTATTTATTTATTTTTTTTTAAAGGTAAACCTTTTCGTTGATTGATTTGGTTACGCCAGAGAGATGAAACGGAACTGATGAGGGGGAGGGGTCAACACCGGATGTTTTTTATTTAGTAGCATGAGCAAGCCAAGAGATGCTGACTCAATTTGCTAGGTACTATTTACCACAGGAGGTATTGAGTGATTGAGTCCGATTGAGTGAGCTCCTGTGAACTTATTCTTTCTTATTATAATATATACAATTTTCCTGCTAGAATTGATTCAGGAAATGAATGTTCTATTCCAATAATTATTATTATCATTATTAACCTTCAGCTGTAAGAGGAAACGCTTGATAATTATTAATAATATTTTAATATATTCTTTCATTTCCAGAAGTTTCACTTCTGTCAGCCAGTACCAAGACAGCCACAATTTTTGTTTCTTGAGTTTTAAGGTCAGGCCTTTATTTTGACTTTACCGTCATTTTTTTCTTGTAATTAATAAAAACGATGGAAAAAAAGGTTTGTGGATAACCAACTTATGTCTCTATTTAGCCAATCTACACTTTTCAGTGAATCTAAACGTTGGTGGCTGATATGTAAATAATCTAAGAAATTGTATCGAAATTGTATTCTGACCTTATTGCTAAAGTGAGTATTTAAAAAAAAAATTTCTGTTGCTCAATACTTGTGTAATATGTGGAGCTTTTTATGTTTTACAACAACTTTTGGGCAAGTATAAAAATAAAACAGAATATTTTAGAAAAACCTATATTTTGTCATTTCCCTGTCCATCATGACCCTGTCTTTAGAATTCGAGAGCAGAGACATGCCATTTTTAGGATGTAGGTAACGTTTCCAGCTTTTCTAATACTGCTGTATTTAACCAAATACGTCAAAGTCACGAGGAATGCAATTTTTTCATGCTGTACTTTTTTTTTATTTGTGTAATATAGGATTTCTATGGTGCAGGGTTCTATCAATTTTCAAGTTCGATGGCTGAAATTAGTCAGTGATATCCTGTGAATGTCTTTTCCTGTACATCTTCTTTCTTTTTTTTAATTTTTCTTACTAGCAATTGAATTGAATTTTCAATCAAAGTGTTAAAGAGTCCATCTCAATTTTTTTTCAGCTTGATTGGAGTACTAAAAAATGCTCGTTTCTCTGAGAATGGCCCAGATCCATTCGATCAAGGTCACTATTAATTTTTTCTTTTTTTATGAAGTTCGCAAAATCAATTTAACCCTTTTGTTAATCAAGTTGGCCGATGAAGTTATAGAAGCACCTTAGCACTTGGCTAAAGGTCATGAAGCCTCTAGATATATTCCGCTCAGGTGCGCCCGTTCGACGCGTGTCTGCCCTGGCATAGCAATCCTCCCTCTCGATTAATATTATAATTTAATGTATCATTTAGTCCTATAGGCCTAATGAGGAATTTTAATTATCTATATGAAATTACTCGTACGTAGTTGTTGCACTTCTCTTGAGACAGCGGTCATTGTGATGTTGAGTAAATGGTCCGTATCAACCTCAACTTCCTTGATTATTTAGCTATTTACTTATCCTTACGAGGAGTTCATTACCTAATCAATAAATAAACTCTGTTCTATATAATAATAAACTCTAATAATTCAATTAATTATACTTGAAAAACATAATAAATACATGAAATTGAAAATCCCTAAATATAAATTATCATCTTATACAATAACACAGTTATTGATAGCAGTGTAGATTTTACTGAGAATTTTAAATTTTGGGAATAATTTATCAGAGTTAAAAAAAAAAATTTAATCAAGTCAAGAAGAAAACTTGATTGATTGAAAAAATTTATACGGATGTATAAAAGTAGATGGAAAATTATGTTTAGATTAAAAAATAAAAACAAACAAAAATCAAAATTAATACTATAAAAATAGTTTAACAGCAATATTATTATTACGGTAATATAAATAGAAAAAGTTTTTTATTTATTTAATTAATTTACATCTGTATAAAATAATAAATACAATAAGTAAATATGTTTCATTTACACTTGAAAATCTTGGGCTTCAAGCATTAATTTAAATTAGAAGGTCCCTTGTCCATCTTTTCAGACGCCTCGGAGGATTATCAGCGATTGTTAATGAGAGATTAAGAACTAATGGGTTAGGATGGGTAAGGAGTTTGGAATTAAAAGACGCATATCTGTTTTGGGCCAAATCTGCAACGAATGGGATGTGTGGATGAGTTTATTTGTATCATAATAAGGAGCATCAAGGGTTTTACGTAGGATTTTGGATTGTAAGGATTGGATGCGGGAGGAATTTGATGGTTTGGATTCAAACCCCTCAGAGCTCAATTCCACATGTCCAAATTGGTCTGATTATCATAGGGTATAATTTTTTGTAGTGAATGGGAATCAGGTGTTGTAGGAATCGAAATCTACGAGCAGTTTCTTGTCAAGATGGAGTCTGAAGTATCGAATTTGTTAATAGAAAAATAAATAAGAAAAACGATCAAAAAGGTAAAACAAATGTTTTAATGTAAGGGTTTATTGAATCATTAAATTAAAAATAGTAGATAAATTTCTTAAGGAAAAATATAGACCATTCTGTGTGTAAGATTAATATTTATTTTTTTCTCACTTTTCTATTAATTTTTTTATCGTAGAGAAGGAGAAGCTGTAAATATATAATAATTGTGATATCAATAATATGGAGAATTTTGTCATAAAATAATGTGTATAATAGTCAGTTAAAAGATACCTACTATAAAGCTGCAACTTAGCTTTGTTGATAATAGATATTTGTATAAATGTCAATATGATCAGTATTTCAGTGAATAGTATATGAATATAATAGAATATTTAACTACTAAGTTGTTTTTTTGTAAAATACACGCAGAACAAATAACGGAGCGGGAAAGGATTGAGAACACTTCTTTTGAGGAAGATAAAAAAATGATGAGAAATTAGGTGAAATACCTTCTTGAACAATTTTGTCGTTAAAGGTTTGGTATTCAAGATGATTATGAATAGATTCGCTATTTATTGAGTCGTTTTTTTTTTCGTGCTTGTGTTCAATGCCAAGAAGTATTATAATTTATTTTATTTTTTTACAAGTATTAAAAAAAAACACTCCCCCAGCGTTTTGATAATATTAGAATCTTATAAATTTAAAAGAATGAGGGGTCTCAAAATCAGGAAAGTAATATTTTCCATTTATGCCTGAAATATGTTTTTCGTTTATTTTAACCTGTTCACGTTTTTTAATTTATTTTTTTTCTCCATTCAAAAAAAATCCATTTTGTATCAGAGGACATTCATCCTTTTAAATCCTTTGACATAAATGACGCCTATAGACGTGTAGTCCGGGGAGAGGGTGTAGAGGCAAGTCTATTCACGTCCTTCATATATATAATATTTAATATAAAGGCACGGTTATAAAAAGTTTATAGTTATTATTTTTATTTTTTATATATATTAAAATGTATAAGAAATCAAAGTTGTGAAATATCTATGACATTGCCGCCAGCCCTGAAGAACAGTAAAATTCTAATTTTTTGTATAATTTTATATTATGGCCTCCTAATCCTTGTATGTGGTACACCTTATATAATTTATATTTTTATTACATTATACAATTTTTAAAATATATATAATTGTAAGTTAATTTTGTGGCAATGTTTTATGATAACTTATTCTATAATTGTTAAATACAAATTGGTCCTAGTGGATACCAAAAGCTTCAATGTAAATAACTATAAAAAAGTGAGAAAGCATACCGTCAGAGGTAGTAAACCTGAATTATAGTAAAAAGGATAACAGTATACTGACAATAAAATAATTATAATATATTATAAAAATGTTTGACCTCTCTTATATAGAATATCTGTTTGGAAATACTTCTTGAGAAATTTACATTGGCTCTTTTTATATTTTTTTTATAAACATACATTATTTTTGATTTTTTACTAAAACAACCAATTCTAATTTTTGAGCAAAATTACATTAAATAAACTATATATTTATAATAAGGTTAATTGTGAAACTTAATAATAATTTCATTTAAGAAACCATTAAATTATCATAATCATTTATATTAAGATTTTCCAATTTATTTTAAATCTGCAGTTATTGAAAGAGAAAATTTTGGATCTTCCCGTTTTACGTCATATATATTTATATATATATATATTGATATTTTTAGCTGGAGAAATGAATACAATAAATAAATGAATAACATTTCCTAAGGACAAGTGAATTCTAAACTGCTATTCTTTGTCAGTGCCCTGTCATTCCCTGGGCAGCTAGGTCGTTTCTCACCTCAGTATGAGAAATGTGGATACGATAAATTATTGATTGTTTTTTTATATCTCTTTTTTTTCTCCTCTTCCAATATCCAAATATTGCTTTTCTCCGTTTGTTCCATTTATGTGATAGATAGTCGACGTGTCAGACCAAACACACGGAGGAGAATTTTCGAAACGAACAGAATAATACTACCATCAATCAATTTATTTTCATAACAATGTGTCAAACTAAAGCTGTCATATGGTGGAAAATGTTTCAACAACCTATCTATGGTATTTGTTATACTTTGGTGACAGAAAATAATAACTCTATTAATTCAACAATATCACTCCTTAAATATTAATAAACAACAATTTTATAATTTATATTTTGGAAATTAAACATGTATACTGATTAGTGCTTTATATACCCGAATATTAAGTTACATGCGGGATTTTTTAGCTATGTGAGTCATTATATTTTAGTTTAATTTAAAAAAAAAAATCATTTATGAGATTTGCTAAATTTGTTTGGCATTTTCCGTTTATTATTTTCTTCGATTACCAAAGGATATAAAATCAACTTTTTATTGTAGTTTTGTGAATAAAAGACGGATTAAGAAACATCACATAATGAATAATTCAAATTACAATTTATATTGTCCTCTCATTTAATGTTACTTTTTTTCTCCTCATAGAAATATAGTCTGCACTTATTTATCTCTTGAATGGATCAAAGATCTATAACAATTGAATACACTAATAAAAAAATATTCATATCCTGTTTTATTTGCTCACAAGTTGTATCTTCATAAGAAACTTTCTCACGTACATTTATTAATTTATGCTTAAAAAATAGTGCTATTTTAGTTTCAAAATTTAATTAAATAGAAAAAAATATAAATAAAAATTGTCTCAACCTTTTAAACAAAACATTTTTTAACGTTATTTTTTCTGTATAAGTTCCTCCAGAAAGCATGGAAATAATAAAAAAAAAGATTTTTAAAAATCTCTCAAGTACATGGGTCATTATAACTTATCTGTATAAGTTCCTCAATACTTGTCCATTAAAAATTCTTTACGCCGAATTGTGTACTGGTTAGAAAGATTAACTCTGTAATTAAGTTGGAAAATAATTTTGTACTCATATCATTTCTTGGTATTTATAATATTCGATTTTGATTTTTGCAGCTGCCAACGAATATTTTCCGGTAGTAGAATAACACATAACACAACGTTCACTTACCACCCTACTTTGTGATAAAATTAATCTTTTAGCAATTTTTTTTTATTATTCAGGATGGCTTGCTTACTTGTATTTAGGTAGTTAAAAGAAAAATCTTGGTTTTATTAACCAAAATATTGGTTATAATAACAACCATGAAAAAACTTAGTTAGTTCATATTATCTATTGTTGACAGTTAATTATGAATAATAAAATAAAATTACATTTTTTAAATTTAAACCCAGTCTGTTTACTTGTGGGTAAGACGCGGCTGATATTAAAGAACAGTTTATTGCACGTTGATTTGACGAGTTCTTAAAGAAATTTTCGACAAAATTGTAAAAAATGTAATATTAATAATATTAAGTTGCTTAATCATATTTCAGTAATTTTAGTTTTGTATAAATTATCGGTTTTGGGCGAGGTTGTTGACAGACAAGGTCACAACAACATTCTCAGATCATTTTGCTGGTTGTATAGACTCAAGGAACCTGAACTGTTTGACTGTTTTTGGAAAAAAATAAAAATCCTTTTATTGCATGTTAATCTAGTACTACAACTAATAATTAAATTTATTAAAAATAAAAAAATAGGCCTTTTTGGTTATGTAATACAACACCTTAATTACTAAAGGATATTTATACTAATACAAGAATAGAGAACTACATAATTTTTCATGTGGAGCGGTTGTTTAAAAGAATAGTTGTATAAATTTAAAATAAAATAAAGTCCATACATGGTATTCTGAGGTATTCATGAAAATATTGTGACCTTTATTCGTTAAGAAAAAAAATATATGAAGAAAATGTATGTAGTGTCTTATGCCAATGTAATGATTTCGGTTAGTGCAGAAGTTTTTTTATTATAATTAAAAATATTATTTATAAATATCATTTTCACAATAGTGTATTTACGACCCATATGGGTAAATACACAATGTGGTGTGTTTATCCATTATGCAGTATAGTTTATCCATTAAATATAGAATACAATACAATATTTAAATCCATCTTTGAATTATTATAAGTAGAATATAAGGTGATGGCGTTTGTAAAAAGGAAGTAGAAAAGAAAAACAGTCGAGAAGTCTCATAAGTTTTGTAAAAAAAAAAAAAAAAGCACACAAACTGTCATGGTTAGTTTGAAAACATTCAACAAATATATCTCTACCTTTTGTGTTAGGAATATAAGTCAGATATTTCTTGGAAGAAAGCCACTCCCTCGCCTTACTGAAAAGATCGTCCTACTTTTCAAACCCGAAAAGTTTTCTAGCTACCACAGTATTTTTAAGGGACTAACCGAAATAGCTTTTGAGAAATTTATTCAAATCATTTCTTAGAAATAACAATCCTAAAGCTATATTGAAACGATATAATTAACGTTTCTCTATTTGTGTTTTAACTTAACCAGTACTGTAAGTAGACAAGAATAGTAAATTTCAGAAGGAATCGTATTAGGTTTTTTTATTAAAGAGTTTATCATAAGTTGTATTTTGTAATTTATTATTGTCTTTATTATCCTTTAATTGATACTCACTACGCCCCCATCGTCAAAATAATTGCTTTGTTTACCTTCTTAAATATTTTCTTTTCCTTTCTTCATTTTTCGCTTTTCTTTTTTCCAGAAACTTCATTTTTGGTTTGATCCATTTTTCTTATAGGTAATTGATCACTAGTAATTTTTTTTTTTAATGGCTACCTGTTTACTATGTGCCTATATCTTGGTCATTTGTAAAGATATAGAAAAAATACAATGTATTATTAAATTAATATCCTAAAGCCTTATAAATAAATTTTCAGGCTTGTCCTAATGATACCGAAATATGCAAACAAAAATATTGCTTGTCATTTACTGGTATAATCTGTAATTAATTTAAAAGAGTTGTCGCGAAATAGTTCATATAGTTTTCTATTTTCATTTATATATCATTGATATTTGGTATTCAGTAAATTATAAAGCTGCATTCCAGAAAACATCGAAATAATAACAAATTTTTTTTTTTTAAATCTCTCAAGTACATGGGTCATTATAACTTCCTCACTATTTTTATCACATTTTTTTTCTTAATTTTCTTTTTCTGAGTATTTTTATTGGGCACGTAATTACCTATATTTCGAGATTAATGATTAGTATATGAGAAAAAATCTGTTGAAACATAAATGTATGTAGGAAATTAGTTTTTTCTCATGAATAGAAGATAGTAATCAATGAAATTTATACTAGACTGTGTCTATATTAATCCTCAACTTATGTACAAATTGTACAGTTTATAAAATAAAGGTGTTCCAAAGAAAATACCTTTATGCATGCTTATGTGAAAGTAATTAACGGAATTGATATTCGATCCATTTTACTTGAATTCCGAACTTCCCTAGTCGGTTCCATATCAATTTTATTAAGCTTTCATCTACACGCAATCGTAGTTTCCTCGCTAAGGCTCTATTTTTAAAAAGACTGGTTTCATAAAAATTTGGAGAGACGTTTAGGATTAGTGTGAAAAAGGCCCAGTATTGATTTTATCGAATTTTATCAACTACTTTAATTTGCGTAAAAGTATTTCTCTTGATACGAATGTTTCAAACACTGGTCCTTCTGTAAATTTGATTCTCTAACGACAAAGTTAATCTAATAATCGAATGGGTTGTTGCATGGAGGTGTTATATTATAATAGTTAATTTGAAGAAAATAAAGATTTTTTTTTTTGGAGCTTATGTTTTGAAGTGTACTAGCCCCTCCTACATTTAGGTATACTATAATTTTGAGGTTAGAGAACTCCACACTAGCTAGAACCTAATCCCCTCATCCACTTACCACTTTAATTGATAATAATAATATTAAAATTTATTCTAAAAACTTTAAACAATGTAGGTAGTTACATAATTACCTACGCAACTACCTACCCAGTAAAAACGTACTTGGCTTACGTTTTTAATTAACTGCCTCTTTAGAGATAAGTAGCAAAGTACTTTAGTTTTGATACAACTGATGCAAATCTTATACAAGGCATCTTATACAAGCAATACATGTCGTTTAATTTATTCAGTAATGGTTAGGTGGAATACCTGACATTGGGGACTGTTGTCATAAGCGGCTGAAGCCCGTGTTGTGTCCCGCTCAATATACACTGGCATGGGACAGCCTAAATTTGCATAACACCCTGCTGCTAACTCAAAAACTGAACTCAGCTTGCTATCTACGATCTATCCAATCTTCATAATGACAACTTTCTATGATTCCATAGCGGTTTGTGAATTATACCGCTAGAATTTTTATTTTTTTTTTACATTAACGTCTTTTTGCGAATAATCCAACTTATATAATACCTGATTTTATTTTTTTATTATTAAAGCGTATTTTAAATAGACAAAACATTTTGTTAATTTTTTTATGTATTCCCAGATAAATAATCATTATAAAATTAATTATTTTTAATAAAAAGTGTAATTCCCATTTTCTGACCAATAAAAACATAATTAATTTTTAATGTTATGAAAATGGAGAAAATTTAAAATCTTAATAATAATAATAGTAATAAAATGATGATAATAAATACTCAAAGCTAATATCTTGGCCAGCATCTGAATCTGACTGAAATGGTTTGGCCACCTAATGATAATGGAATACAGTGGGAGGCCAAAGGGAGAAAACTACACTTAATGGAAATAAAAGGAGATAGAGCTCTCAGAACCACTGAAAATATATTGTACTCTGAGAATGTAAAAAATATTTAAAAATGACAAATCACGAATGTATCTGTCACCTTCGAAAATATATATAAATATATATAAAAAAAAATAGTATATGCCAAAAATTCAATTAGAATGTTGAATTATGCTCTAATGCAGCTATCTAAAATTTTATTTCAGTAATAGTACAAGTTACAAAATATACAAAGTCTTAAAATTATGTTAAGGCGTTAAATATTTAAATGCTAATTTTTAATTCTTTAAAGTATTATTAATTTTTTTTTTGTGATTTTTATTTAAAATGGAAAATTATTGTCTTAGGGTTTACAATTTTACGCTGAAGGAATAAGAAGTTTCTAAAAAATCCCATTCTCAAATATTTTCACGAGCGAGAGATTTATGAAATTTTTATATGCTTATTTGTTACTTTTTAGCTATACATATATAAAATCAAAATGAAACAGATTCTCTAAATTATTCATAAATATTTCTGTAGATACGGTGTGTTCAATTATTATGGAATATGTCATTCTTTAATACAATGATGATTTATAAAGATTAATACGTGAATTGAAAGACTAATCAAACGCCCTAGCTTGTTGAAGCTTTACGAATGGATATGGGTAAGGAATTCCAAAACGAGGCGGCTCGAACGGTAAAGGATTTTTCGTAGGAAGCAGTTCTATAGAAAGGGATGTATAAATCTGAAGTTTGGAATCTCGTATTTAACAGGTGCTTCGATAAACTCAGATATAATAAAATAGGAATGTTTTTTATTCTTAAGGTTTGGGATGTAAATACGCCAAGAAGGTATAGTCTTTGGATTCTGGGATAGAGCCAAGTTTACTTGGATTTGTGTAACATATAATATCCTACAGTGAATTTTCTCCAGATCAGAACATTAATCTGTATTTGATGTAATGTATGTATGTAATGGTGTTTGTTTTCCTTGTAATGGTCATCATAAATAATTAGATTAATTTTAAAGAATACCGAATGAATTGGTATTGCTGCAGATAATGCTTTTTCTTGGGAACCACACATAGTAAATATTCTAAAGAGGTTAAGAGTATGCTTATATTAAGTTTATTACCTCCAATTTGTACTTAACAGAGAAGTGTACAAAATCGTTGGTACTTTACTACGTAAACTATTTTATTTTTACAGCATTATCTTATTTACATTTATGGATAATAATTTATTTATAAAATAAATAATATATCTAAAAAATGGTAGAAAAAAAATTAAATTTATCGCACTACCCTATAACAACTATATGGTACCATATCTGTTCAATCCCTTACCAGAACTAATAAATAAATCAACCACAAAGAAAACTAAAAAATAAATACATAATAAATACTGGATACTTTCTTACTTCTGTGGTTTCCAATAATTGATTTTGAATTTAGTAAATCAAAATCAATTATTGGAAACCATAGAAGTAAGAAAGTATCCAGTATTTATTTTTTATTTTTCTTTGTGGTTGATTTATTTATTAGTTCTGGTAAGGGATTGAACAGATATGGTATAGTTGAAGGCACTTTTATCAAATTTATTGTTATAGGGTAGTGCGATAAATTTAATTTTTTTTCTACCATTTTTTAGATATATTATTTATTTTATAAATAAATTATTATCCATAAATATTAAGATAGTGCTGTTAAAATAAAATAGTTTACGTAGTAAAGTACCAACGATTTTGTACGCTTCTCTATTAAGTACAAATTGCAGGTAATAAACTTAATATAAGCATACTCTTAATCTCTTTAAAATATTTACTATGTGTGGTTCCCAAGAAAAAGCATTATCTGCAGCAATACCAAATCATTCGGTATTCTTTAAAATTAATCTATTTATTTATGATGATCATTACAAGGAAAACAAACACCATTACATTAAATACCGATTAATGTTCTGATTTGGAGAAAATTCACTGTAGGATATTATATGTTACACAAATCCAAGTAAACTTGGCTCTATCCCAGAATCCAAAGACTATACCTTCTTGGCCTATTTACATCCCAAACCTTAAGAATAAAATAATAATACTGGATACTTTCTTACTTCTATGGTTTCCAATAATTGATTTTGATTTACTAAATGACTGTATTTTTTTTCAACTCCTCATAATTATTCATTATATTAAGATTAGAATTAGCAATGTATGTGTGTGCTTAGTAATATATATTATTGGATCCTTATTTCTCTCATATTCTGTATGATCTTTTTTTATTCTCATTATAATATTAATGTACTAATTGTAAATTTGCAGCTTTATTATTCACTTCAAAGTTCTTTAAATAATTTTTATTTTTATTTAATTTAATTTATAATTATTATTTTACTTTATTTTCATTTAAGCAGTTGTTAATTAAATTATTAGTTGCATCACTTGAGATCAATTCACACTGTACTTATCTAGCTTAAATATTGTATATCCTAGTCAAAGTTGTAATAATTACATTTCACTTAAGTCAATCATTTACATTTGTTATTTTGGCACTGACTAGTAGATATTGTCATCTGGTCGGGCCATAGTGGATGTAATTTTTTAAATAAATCAAATTTTAAAAAATTATACGCTATATTGTAACCCAGGAAGAATCACGTTTTCATGGTTTATTAGGTTTAAAAAAAAAATTCCTGATCAATCCTGGTTCTGATAATTGGAATGAACATATACTTAGTAACTTCTCCGTAATTGACTTATTAATTTTTCCTTCGTCTGGAAAAATTATACGATTCTTTCACATTCGATACTCATAAGCTTGCAGAATAAAATTGAAATTCAAATCTATACATTTTTGTTATTTTTAGATTTATCTTTTGATAACCGATGGAAGGACAATGGCTACCGACTCCCGTTCCGATTGGAAAAATATATCCCGAATCTAAACAAGAAGTGCTTTATCCAAAAGCCCCGACGCCAGAAAGTAGGCCAACGTAATGTGCCTTGTTGATTTTTCACCCTGCGGTATTTGCTCAATCCCCGGTCCATCGAATGAAACGGTTCATAGAGCCTGTAAATAGGGACCAAATCACTGGGGAAACTTTTCTTCATCAAGCTTCTTTATTACACCACACTTCCTCTTCAATTTTCTCACTCATATGTGGAATGGATTCGATGTATCCTCACAGGTTTTTTTATTTATTTATTAAAGAACTATGATATCAAATAACAGTTTCTATTGGATTTACTATTCTATCGGCTGCTTTTGAGTCCTTTCGTCAGATTATGAAGAATTTAATGTTGAAATTATGGATCTAAAATTCTTAGACATCTCTCTTGCGTTATATAACCTATTGGAACTACATGACGAGTACAAACTGTGAAGTAAACAGTTAAATTACAGGTGCTAAATTCATCCCATTCATATTTTGATATAACATGTGTCCCGTCTACATTGATAACGTTCCAATAATAAGAATGATTTCATTCTGATGTAGTGGACTTCCAAGTGGATTTTTTTAACAATATTTTACATTAGTAGTTTATTAATAATTACTATTGAGGCACGTCCTAAGGGTAGTTTTAATAAAATCTCTCTCTCTCTCTCTCTCTCTCTCTCTCTCTCTCTCTCTCTCTCTCTCT
>NW_027115270.1:31958-40025 GCF_000696795.3 Halyomorpha halys | reverse complement strand
CTTTTTATTCGTAATCAATGTGCAGATTCTCTAAGTTTTGATCTCTATACAATTAAGTTCCGCAAACATGAATAAGTGATCTCATCCTAGTAATAGTTTTATTGCATGAATTGAGCTATTCATAGTTCATAACCTGTATGTTGTTCATATGATTATCTTTATGGGCCACAGCCCGTCATACATTTTCTCCTGGATTCAATGAATCAACAGAAGAAAGTATATTAATACCTGAAACGAAACACGTTAACCCATCGCGTGAGCAACTATAGCATGCAGATTCTGCCTTGCTAGTAATTCTACATTTTGTTTGATAAAGACTGCCTGATGAGGATGTTTATTTTTTATAAATCTTTACCTCGTATTCCGATATTCGCATTGGTGGATGCGACGTTTGAATGGCCTTAAAATATAATTGTCGAACGAGGAAAGCTGATGTAAACTGTAGGTCTTTATATATGTTATAGAAAAAACCTAATTAGATAAAAAAGCTCTCAGTCATTCACCATTGATTTTTAGTACAAGTAGATCGTGTTATAATAGCGCCACTGATATTAGCTGAAATCCTTTTAACTTCCCCAAGATATTTCACATCTATATTCATTTTATACCCTCATAATGAATGAAGAATTCATTGCTATCCTCTATTAAGGTAGATATAGGTAGATCCTATACAAAAGGTATCTAATTATTCTGTTGGGATTTATCTAAATCGGATTTGAACCTTTGGTCTTAGATGTTTTTTAAGAATGATCATTCCATTTTGTGCGTAAATATCTTACCTGTAAAAATTTCATTGAGACTTGACTATTTAAGATAACAAAGGCTCTATCGGAGGGTGGGAGTTGAGGGTTGCCGCCCATTCCTAGGTTTATCTAATTTTATTGGGTTCTCGATTTTAGTTTTTTTTTGTCAAATATGGTTGTACTCACTATTAATAAATGTATTAGACGTAACATATGGCTACCTCTTAGCAGAAAGAAGATTAAAAAAAAAAATCTTCATCACCCAGATATACATGTAGCATACCTCCTATATGTATGTACCAGATATTCAATAACATCATTATAGGAGGGTATGAAAAAAAAAAAAAAAAAAAAAAAGAAAGAAGATTACTAAATGGAGTAATTATTATTATTGAATAATTCAATAATTATTGAATGGACAAAATTATTGAAATGAAATCTTCCTTTTTTTTTTTTTTTTTCGTCTACTGTGAAAAGAAGGAAGATTAACAGAAGACGAAAAAAAAAAGGAAGATACCATTTCAATAATTTTGTAGGTAATTATCTCCTTATGAGAGAGATTGTGACGTTGTCCTCTTACATAAACCAGTACTCGTTAAAAGTGCCCCAAATAAAGTTTTAATGTTAATAGTTAAGAAACAACATTAAAGGTTCTCGAGATGTCGGTTTGTTATCTAGACAGAATGAGCATGGATTTCGATAGGATTTCGATCTGCTTGATCCAATAATTTAATGTGATCCAGTCAAATCATTCATTCGAGAAGGTTAAAAGGGTCAATTAGTGAAGAGCTGATAGTAATGATGGTACAGTGGTCATTTTTGTTTCAAATTGTAGCAAATTTTATGAAATTTAAAAAGAATGAGACAGGCTTTTCTGTAAGGTGCATAGTTTTGGAGTCGTTTTAGTAGAAAAAAGAAAGAAGTGCGATAAGTTCCCAGTTTTTTCGAGAATATTTCAAATCAACAAATTTGGTTTCTTGCTATTTAATAACGTCCTCAAAAATATTTTAAAAAGTCAGCAATAACATTTTGTACACACGGCTTATTTATTCATGTACAATTTTCCTGGACATTTTCTAAGTTTCGCTCCAGAAGTCCTACCCAATAACTCTTCCTTATTGAGTTAGTGGGTGGAAAATTTGTGTGTAATTGAGTTAGTGTTGGAGAAGAGCATTTTGGATGTTTCAGTACTTCCTTCTCTGCGGTTTTTAAATATAGATAAATCACCTTCAATAAATCAATTCTTAGTTCTTTGGACTAGAGCTCCTCGCTTTAGCTTAAAGTTAGGTAATTTACAAATATTACTTAGCAGAAAAAAACGTAGTAATGAGAAGCCTTTAAGCTCATAAGGGATCAGTTTTCTGTTCTCTATTTTTCCTAATTTTCCTCCCGGATCTCCCCGTAGTTGATTGCAGTCGAATAGCAAACGGGAGACATTTATTTCATTACTATACCAACTGAGTAAATCCTAAGTGGCTTAAAATTCATTGCAAAGGTGGCTATTTAGGAAATTACAGCCGACAAATAGAAAGCAACTTGTAAATTAAACATGAAAGAGGATGGTTCAATTAATATTAAATCAGAGAGCCTTTGTAGATGTAGGTTGAAAATGTTCTAAAGAAAGATTATATTTTGCTATTGAATTAGACGAAATAGCCCACACGAGGAGGAGCCCTGAGGCTTGATAATGAACCCTTTTCTCTACATCGCTACCCTTTAAATGTATTTTGTATTAGGGCTCCCTTTTGAGAGGCCACAGCTCTGATTAAACTAAATAGTCCAGCTTTCTAGTTTAATAATATATGCCTCTGTAATCATTTCATCAAAGGGAAAAGAAAAATATAATAGTTCTCTTACAGTGTATAGTTAAAATTTTATTTGTTATCACAGGGAGTATTTAAGTTGTCTCTAATATTTTATCTGTTATCCACTGATGGTGAATTGTGAATAATATCTCTCTCTCTCTCTCTCTATCAGATGTGATTAATAAACGCTTATTATTCCTTTATAAGGAATTGTTTATAAACAGACTTAAAAAAGGAGCTCCTGAATTCGACTTTTCTCGAGTATTTTAATTCACCATTTTTTGAACAGATTTTTATTATTATTATTTTTTTTTTTAAATCAAAATGGTATTTTTGATTTATTTGAGTATATCAATCCGTGGGGGTCCTTTTTTTTTTTTTTTTTTTAAATTTAATGTGATTATTCCTTCCATAATAAACTCCCTAACCACCCAAACCCACTCGTTTCTAACCTTGCTTCCTCTTCCATTCCTGGCAATCCTCCGAAGCGCCTGAAAAGAAGATGGCCTCGTGACCTTATATTGTAAACTGTTTTTAGAGTTCTACTACTGGGTAGTTTCTCTACATCCTGTATCATATCATTATGTCATTATGATCAAATTTACTGGTTGTATTTTTTTATACAGTTGTAAGTATCAATAAATAAATAAAATTAAAAAAAATAAAAATAAAATTTAATGTGATTTACAACTGTACAAATAACAAATACAATAAGTAAATATGTTGTATGTTTCATTACACATGAAAATCTTGGGAAGGAACCACCCATTAGTGGTACTTCAAACATTAATTTAAATAAGAAAGCCCCGAGGCCATCTTCTTTTCAGACGCCTCGGAGGGTTATCAGGGATTGTTAAGGATGAGAGATTAAAAATTAATGTTCTCATTTTAATTCTAGATACAATGAAATCATGCATAATTGAAGAACAGAACTCCGCTACTGAAAAAGCTAATTTAACCTTAAGTTAACTCTGAACATTTATAAATCTATTCGTTTCTGTTCTTTTTTTTTTTCAAATAAATAAACAGACATTTACTCTGAATTCAAAGATACAGAGGATCCACTAAAAATGAAAAAATTAAAAATAATAATATTAACTGCTTCAAAATCGTATCCATAGACTACTAAAATAAAAGTAATAATTTTTAATAATAATAAAACAATATTCTTAAGTATTCTAACCAACCATTCCAGATGTGTGTGAATAATTCCATAATTTTGACGTTAATGTCAAGCCGCGTCACGTCTCCTAAGTTGTTATAAGTTCTTCCCTTAACTATTCCATGTGAGGTAAGTTTTGACATTTTAACAATTAGCTAATTGCAAATTAGTTACTAAGAAAAGATTATTCTTTGTGGAAAATTAATGTTTTTCTAGAAATAAACATTTTTAGATGGTACTGTTGTTTGAACAGTTACTCAAATGATATGAGAAGCACTTTTTTTTTTTAACATACTTAGTTTGTCAAACATATTCAGAACAGATATTAATTTCCTAAAAAAATAATTTT
Organism: Halyomorpha halys; assembly: GCF_000696795.3. Taxonomy (NCBI): domain Eukaryota; kingdom Metazoa; phylum Arthropoda; class Insecta; order Hemiptera; family Pentatomidae; genus Halyomorpha; species Halyomorpha halys. The sequence goes on along the minus strand of NW_027115270.1, from coordinate 35,966 downwards.
CTCTTCCAACTCGATATGTCTTTCGTAAATTGTTAATGCGTCGCAACCTGCCTTGTAAATGTTAAGGAGAGAACTTGAGTTGGTAGATTAGAGTAGAGGCTTGACAAATATCAACAAATTATAAATTTTTGTTCTATTACTTAAAAATATACTTTTACATGTAAAATTATTTCTTTCTCTCTAGTGTATTTTTAAACCATTAAAACTGTTTTTTCTTTCTACTTTCCTGTTTTCATGGAATAGCAAACAATTATCCTATCCTATTGTCTAATATCGGATTCTATAAAGTTTGTTTCTTAGGCTACTTCTTGATTAGACAAGCATCTTAATTTTCACTGACTTAGACTTTTAACAACCTTTTTTTTTTAAGGTTTGAAAGATTTATTTAATGATAGATATTACAATCTGCCACACAGTTGTGGGCAATAGGTAATAGTGATGAATGATCTCATACATACTAAAATAAAGAAATAAATAAAACAAAATAAATTTTAAAAAACCAATAAAAAACAACTCTTAAAATATATACAAACAAAAGAATAAACAAGATGAACATAATCAAACTATCTGTATGAAAAATAAATAAATAAAATAACATAATGATAAAATAATATATACAATATTTACACAATCGACCTGAGGATCCCTGAGCCCACTCTATCCCCCACGTGTGAGGAGTAGAGCAGAGCTCAAAAGATCCCAGCGCATCCCTCTCGCCGCATCACAGGTAATGAGCCACTGGAGGCTGAGCAAGTGCGCTAAAGCCGCAAACACTCGACTTGAGTGGAGAATCTGACCATTGCCAGAACAATTTAAAAATCTAAATAAAATAATTAATAGAATGTTTTAATTCTACTTTCTTTTTTTTATTATTATATAACAGCCATAATAAAACAATATGAAGTTTGGACCAAATCTAGGTTTGAGACCTTCCCCATTTTCTTTTTAGGTGATCGATTGCAAATTGATGTTGCTTAAAATCTTTTTAAAACTACATAACAATACAAAAAGGTTTCGCAGAAATCTCTTCTGCATTTATTTATTATTATATAAAATTTATAAAGTAAAATTATCTTATCACCGCTAATTTTAAATCCCTCAAAAGAGCACAGCAACATTATTACTATCCATTTATTATTGAATTTATTATATAATATAAAATTTCATCTCTAAAATTAAGTAAACAACGAGAATATTAAATTGAATGTAAGCTCTATGAAAATTAATTATAGTAACTATATTATCTATAATGATTCCGTTAAGAAAGTGATTTTACAAGAAGAATGGCAGTGTGCTATTGCTCAAAGGCTTGAAAATAATCAGTCAACTGTCTCCGGAGTCCTTTCACAAAATAGAGAAAATGAAGCCAGATGAGAAGATTTCTTCAGCTGCCTCTCCGGAGAAGTCATTATTTGACAAGTTGCCAATTACATTATTTATTAATGTAGAAATGTGACAAATTTTAGTTGACAATGTAATTTCCATTTATTTCCAAAAAACACTCAAAGTTATAATTATACATTTTATCATATGATTTAGGTGTTTCTTTAAATGAAAGACCTGATTAATTTATTTTTTTTTAAATTATCTGTTTCAGTTGTTGCCACTTTTTTCGTAATAAGGAAAACTATGTACTTTTACGTTGACTTCTGACTGAAATATTATATTAACTATATTAATTAATTATATTATATTATATAATATTAACTATTTCACAAAAATGTCAGCTCATTATCACATTCAATTTGGGAAAACCTTTACAAACATATAAAAAATATTAAAACCAAAAAAAAAATCATATTTAAAATATATATCACATACAACAGCTTATTAAAAAAATTACATAAAGCAATAAGAAATCGTGCTTAAAAAAAATCACAAAACATATTTTTAAATTTAATTTTTGAGGCTTCTGTTTTGACAATTGAAAATTATCTATAAAAAGGTTCAGCAATTGGAATAACTTAAAACTTTTTAGAATTAAAAATAATTTTTAAAAACCAACTGTTACAGTCCCCCTGATCTTTAGATGTAAGTAGAAGCCACTTTAGGCCAAATGAAATTATACATCCAAACTTCAATATAAATATATGGAGGTTAATAGGGTTTTGTGTGATTAGGGAAAATATAAAAAATATTAAAATTCGGAATATTTAGATTTACAATAAATTTTTAAATAATTTTCTCAACTTTATTTCAATATAAATATTTTTTTTTTAATTTTTAATATTAATATCGTTTCAATCAAAATTTAAAAATAGAAATGAAATGTTAAAATCCTATTATTAAATTCGTATTTTATTTCTATAATTATATTCATTATTAATGATCGACATATTATTTTTTTTTATTCTTTATTTGAAAACAGTTATTGAATCAAATAATTTTAAACTCGCCTATTGTGTCTGTTATAGAAAAGAAGCCTTAACGGTATTATGAAGGTGTATTGGCCCAATATAGATGGGAGATGGGAGATAGGATGGGGACAAGGGTGCGATATTAGAAAGTTTCGGGGTAACCTCATGGCACCTTGATTTTGAACGGCTAATCCAATCTTCAGTATGTGATCGTCTTTCGGTCGATCATCAACAGCTCTCTCTTAGTGTCTTCTATTATCCTATTATTGTTCAACAGAATGAAAAACTAGTAAAATCTTCAATATGCATTTCATAGAGGATTTCAATAATCTACCAAGACCCTGTTTCATAATAAAGTACAAACTAATACTATTAGTCTTGTATATTTAATTTAATACGATTCCACTGACTTGTACAATAGTAACTTGTGCTTTAGGACTTTTTAACTCCTGTAATATCACTAATAATCATACCTATTATGAAAAAAATAAGTATTAGTGTCAGTACTAAGCAGTTTGTATACTTGTAGTTATGAACTAATACTATTAGCTTTCATTATGAAACAGGGCCTAGAAGTTCCCATCGCCCAGTTTACTTTCCAAATTAAAATTGTACTCCTTATCTAATTCTAAATTTCATATCGTCAATGGTCAAAATTTTACTTAACACTACTACATAAGACTATTCTCTGTTTTGGCTTACCCTCTGTATTCATATAAACTTTCCCTTATGGAATAGCTCGTAATATGAATAGCTATTGTGAAAAATTTCTAATTCATATTTTAAAGTCTTCTGTGTCAAAATAACCTGGTCTCACAAAATGGTTTTTGTCTGTGAACCAAACAAATCGCTCAAAATCGAGCAAAACTGAAATTACATATTGACAGCATGCCTGGAATGTTACTGCCATTTTCTTGTTTAAATCGACCAAGGGGAAGTGCAACTTTATAGAATCGATTTTGCACATTTATTTCGATTTTCTGTAAAGCAGCTCTGACGATTTTAATTAAACTCGATGTATCAAGCTGTAATTAAGTGGTATTTAAGATAAGACAGATATTATTACTCTTCGAAAGGGCATAAACGCCGAATTTCCGAATATTTTCCTCTAAAGTAATTTTGTCTATTTAAAATAATTAACAAGCTTTCATAGTTAGAAGTAATAAAAAAGGACAAATAGGAACTACGGAAGAATTCGATAATTAACTAACGGATAAACGGAGACAGCAATTTAGAGACCGAAAAATCGAAGACTACCGAGCATGCCCGAACCTAATCATATGTACCCGGCTTTGTTTCTTTTGTTAAACTGTTCTATTTTAGGTTTAAAAAACTTTAATACTTGTTTTTCGTATTTCAAGATATCTCTAAATATATGAATGTTCTTAGTAACAAAATAATATGAAAAATTTGCGCCTTCCAGGATTGTAAGGTGGCACCGCATCATACTTTTGTATGAATAACTCTGTATTAATTAATTCTGATAATATCTCCGTATGCAAGGAATATAAGAATTAAACAAATGTATTGATATAGTATATAAAATTATAACAGAAACTACTTCCACCTTTGTTCTTGGTTTCTCAAGTCAAGAAAATAGTTCGGTAATCATTTTAAATTTATTCAGGACCTTTCATGAAATTATTTATAT
>NW_027115270.1:16007-31908 GCF_000696795.3 Halyomorpha halys | reverse complement strand
TATATATATATATATATAGAGAGAGAGAGAGAGAGAGAGAGAGAATTAGAGAGGTTTTATTTGATTTTTTTTTGTCTCTTTTACTTCTTTAATTCGCATTAAATCAACTTAAATATTCAGAATAAGATATATCTGTTTTCTTCCAGCTACTCGAATATCTCCTGAGCCGGTAGAACTTTCTGTATGAATAATAAACAGCGGAAACCCTAGGAAGTGGAATACATCTTCAGGATTATGTTTTGACAGGATGCAATAATTTTCATGGTAGAGTTCAATTTTCCGTCAACCAGTTCCAAATAAATCTTTTTTAGGCGTTTAGTGTCTCTTTTAAGCATGCTAAAAGTCCAATACTTTAAGCGATATTAGCAGAAAAAACGACATTTTACTAATAAAACTGTTGGCCCAATCGAGAGAGAGCCAGAAAAGTTTTTTTTTTCTCTCCTACAAACAGGAATTAACTAAATTTTCGTCTTATCAATGCTTTTACAATAAATATAAAAGAAAATCAAGTATTACTTTATTTTTAAAAAAAAACTTTTTAAATGAAAATGTTATAGTAACACAAAGTTATTTTTTCTGTTGTGTAAAAACGCTACAGGGACTCATCAATGGCGGCAAACATATGCAACTCATTTGTATAAATAAGGCTGAGGCTTTGCGTGAGAGATAGGTATTATAGATTATTCTCTTTGCTTTCTAATACAAAGGATATATTCTAAGACCTAGTTTCTTCAGCAGGTATACTTGAAAGAACATTAATAAAGAATCACGATTTCAGTGAACACTAGCAACTTAGGAACATTGACTTAAAAAATTATCTGTACGACTCGTTCATGACACTCAACATATTATGAACAATAAAAACTATGAATATATTTTAAAATTTATCTTAATTATTAGCATTCATTTTTAAAACAATAAAGTTAAGTAGATAATGTAGTGATGTTGACGGTTTCCAATATCCTATGATCGAATATTCTATTATTTTTGTAAAAGATGTTTGATGGCGGTGCTCACCATGTTTCGTGATGTCAGTAGTAAGTTAGTGGTCGACATTCGAGCCTCAGGCTGTTTATGTGTTTTTATGGGCGTCCTGTTGATGTTAATGTCTGAAAAAGTGGGTTAGTGCAGTGTTAGAGGCTACTTAAGAATTTGATGTGCCTCCCTGAGATAAATTCCGTCACTGTCGCCAGTCCAAGTGTCATATGGATGTAGTCAATTTTCGCTCTTTGAGAAGTAGTATGTTTTACAAAACGCCTCAGGATATAACCCTGAAACTGTTTGGGTTAATTAACATTTTTCGAATTTATTATTATAAATGTATTAATCTTGAACCATAATCGATTGAGGTTATCACACAATATTTTTTTCCCATCCCCACCTATACCTATAGAAATGAATTATTAAAAAGAATATTACTAACTTACTGTTTCTCTTTGTACTAACTGCTGTTCTAACTAGCTGTAATTTAACATGTCTACTAATCCAGCCATTAATGTAATACTAAAACGGACAAGGGTATCACTTAGGAGAAACTAGATATTTAATATAAGATCCCAAGGGGAACACTGAGACATATATAGGAGAAAGGAAGCTTTCCCGAGTCATGATATATCTTCTGGAATTTCATAATAATTCCACCATAATTTTGGCCGTCTCTTGGAATTTGCTTTCATTTTGGCGTAACTGTAAGATCAATCTTAAAAGGGTTATGTATTATAAGATCTGTCTTTTAAACATAATAATATATATACCTTTTTTTATTGTATACGAATATTCATAAAAAAACGTATAATAACCTATTTATGAATTATGACAGTTTAGTAATCAATTAGCTAGTAGTTCAGTAATCAACTTTAAAATACTATAAAACTTATATTGAATTTGAATAAAGTTTTTTTTTAAGTTCAGATTAAATTCAGTTGTAACTGAGTAAATTTTGCACTTTTTTTTACTTAAAATATTTTATCGTACCACAGCCATTAAAATACTCCATTGTAGATCAACTATAGAGCGATTTCTAGCAATGGTCATGATTTAAAAACTATTTTTAAATTTTGGAAAAATGTTACATTAAGTCAAATCCGTTTCTCTTTAATATTTTTTTGTTTTATAATATTTACAAAAGTTCCATCAATATTACTTTCTAAACAATTAAAAATTATTCGTATTTTTACTAAAAGATTTTCTTTCTTTGTGTTATAAGTCTTAGGGATTTTTATTCAATAATATGCCTGAAAAATAAAGTATAGATATCTGATTTTACTTCCTCACAAATGTTTGACTAAATTTCAGTGGGTCAGTGAAAGCTCACAAATAATTAACCATCACTTTGTTTTATATATCATTTGCATAGCAGTGACACAAACATTTGTTCCTACTAGTTTGACAGAAACAAAGCTGTGTTGTTCCTCTCCATCTGAGGAACATGAAAAGACATCATCTATATGCTATTTATTTTTTACTTATAACTAGTGTCAGGTTAAAATAACTATATCCAATAGAAAAATAACTACTAGTTTACTACTAACTAGTTTACTCAACCTGAATATGAAGTGGAGACATATTTAAGTTTATAAGTTACAAAAATATCTTGGTACATTTAAAATTTATAATTATACTTAAAAAAGTTCTTAGTTAGGAGCTCTCTGTCTAGTATAAACAACATTACCCCATATTGATAAAATCAAAACTTGAAGCAATAATTTAATTGTCTAACCTATCACACACTTTTCGATCCAATCTCTGGGGAGGTTTTTATTTTTTTTATATTACAAATTAATATTAAAAAAAAATATGAATTAAATATATAGTTGGAGTTCTATCAAGTGATAGATTCTCCACATGTTTGTATCATGTACTTGTTTTTTATTATATTATATAGTTGTAAATAATATTAAATAAATTATATAAAAAATATATATAGATATAGAATAGACATAAAATAGTTTTTGTTAAATAACGTTAACACTGAACGCCTTAAACATTTTGAAATACCTTACTAAATGTAAAACAACGGTTTTTTAATAAATATTTTTATTTGACTGTTTATCACAGAGAGGAACTGAACAAGTTAATTATTTAGCAATATATTTAAAAATGAAGCCTAGTGTATAATTCATACTTAATGTTATTTGTCTATTTGTTATTTTAATGTTATTTTGTCTACAATAAAATTGAAGCCGTTTGTTTTAAACAAATCAACTCTAGAACAGACACTAGTTCCTCTCTTCACCACCATGGGCCTCAGTCAAAACAAACAACAATTTGGTCGACAGAATTGAAATGGTCTCTTTTAAATACTTTTACTAATTTAAAAAAATTAATTATATAGTTTGCATACATAATTTTTTATTTATATTATAGTATTGTATTGTATTTAGTAATATCGGAATTTTTCAATTAAATAAACAATCATGAAGGTTTGAACAGTCAAATAGGACAGGAGAGGGAAAATGACATTTTGTAGTTATTATTAATAGAACATAAAACTGTCGTTAAAAATTTAAGAGTAAAGCAGTGTTTGTGTAACTAAAGGCAAAATTAATATTCAATCATAAAAAAATTAATGGAATGCAGCAAATATGTTGGATATTTTTTACTACTTATTTAACATTTTATATTTAAATATAAGTTTTTTGAGTTGATAGTTCTCAAAAATTGCTTTTTTTTTTAGTCGTATCACTTTTCTTCCTGGTGTCCAATATAAGGATTTTTATCGTTTCTGTTCTGAGTTGCAGTATTTGTAAAGTGAAATAGGATACTATGCTATACAGCGGTGGCTTTTGATGGCTCCTCGTATAATGGAAGATTTGTTATTGGTAACTTGAGGTGGTTACACAACATAAAACCTACCAGGAATAGCTTCCACTGTCGTAAAACCTGAAAAGGGAATTAACTGTTGGAGAAATAATCTACTCCTTTCGTGACTTGAATGGAATTTCTTAAAATCCATGTTGGCAGAAAGGAGTAAACAGTTCTTTGCAATAAATAATTTTCGTAATATAGATATTTGCCGAACATCACAATGTTATTTTATTTTTTAAGTGATGTAATGTAAACATATATAACTCTACAGAATTTCCTCAAAACTCAAATCTGAGTTTCCATATTCTGGATACTCAAATACTCAAATCTGACTTCCATATACTATACTGTGTACTATACTCAAATCTGACTTCCATATTCAAATCTGAGTTTCCATATTCCTTTAGTAAACAGTTCTTTGCAATAAATAATTTTCGTAGTATAGATATTTGCCGAACATCACAATGTTTTATTTTTTAAGTGATGTAATGTAAACATATTTAACTCTACAGAATTTCCTCAAAACTCAAATCTGCGTAGATTATTTTAAATTTTAATCTGTATTGCTACAATCCGTTAAGGGTCAGGAGTAGGGTTTGTCGGTTTTTAAAACTGGGTTTTAAAAACAGGTTTTTTGGAGAAAATTATGAAATTCGAAAACCTGTTTTTAGTAGAAAATATCGGTTTTACTCTTGTCTATCGGCTTTGATTATAATTTATATTATATAATACACAGTTACATATTTTCTAATTGTTTTTAATAAGTATCCATCTGTATCTAATAACATTGTTTTGTTTTTTTAAATAATATGGTTATTATAAAAATATGAAAATATATTGTTTTTATTTATTCGAACCCTTTGCTGAATAACTCGTTTCACTTTTATAAAAATATTTACATCCTTATATGTGAAAATTATGCATAAACAACGAATAATTGTTTTAAAGTAATTTAATCCTGGTCAACTATTATTTCTTTGTTCTATTAAATTGCATAAAAAAATTTTACTATCAATAAAATTGAACAGTAAATAATTTCAGTCAAAAACTGCTATTAATCACTCTAATTTTTCTGTTAAAATTTTTTGTTCGAATTACAGAATTTTCTAGCAAAAAATTGTTTATAAAAATTCGAAACCGGTTAAAACCGGTTTTCTAAAATGTCGGTTTATGTATAAACCCTAGTCAGGAGTTTAGTACTTTGGAAGAAGGTGATTTTTTCGTGACCACTCTCAACCGCTAAGTTTTCGCAAACTAAAGGTACTTACTTTATAGAGGCTGGGCTTGCACATGATTGACTCCCGAACCTATAGAGTTGATAGTAGTCCAATAATAACTCAGATTATTGTAGATTTTAACTGAATAATGACATTGATTATTTTATATTTTCAAAATAAAGTTCTTATAATTTTATTTCACAATTACCCATTATTCAACTACATTTAATTAGTAGGAGAACTACCTACATTTAATTAGTTCTCCGCAATATGTTGGGACTTCGTTATTTATCAGAATAATTCTGGAAAAACAAATTCTGTTCATTAAAATGAATATTAATGAACTTATACCAATCCGACTTCAACCCCCTCGCATTGTAGTTCGTTGTTTAACTATTTAAGATACTCTTTAAATAATATGAATCCATGTCTGTTATTTTTCTTTTGCGACAGATTACTTAGCTCGCTTCTTCTATCCAGAAACTTAAAAGCTTGAATTTATAAAACTAATATTATTTCCACTTTTCTTTACGGGTGTTGAACGTTACATACGCGTTATAAAAAGAACAATCAAAACATTTTTGGACTGAAAGAACTTGAACCAACCGAAAAGTTCAAACGGATAAACAAAGCTATACTCGGGAACTGGAACTTCTGAATGTTAATCTTATTAACGAAGAAATAATTAAAAGAAGAACTGAAACAGGTGGTTAACGACGTACTAGTTAGACCGAAACGTAGGTGGGAGGACTGCTTTAAAACTGATCTTACAGATTTGGGTTTGAGTCCTCACAGGCGAATAACGATTGGTGGGACCGGCCACGAAACTCTCAGGCTCTTCAAGTCTTTTATTTATTTATATTTATTCTTTACCAATCCAAATTATGGTAAGTTTGACATTTTCGATGAAAAAATTCCGTCTACGGTCATTTATTTTTAATCTTTAGGGTCCTATCCTTAGTTTTTTCGTAGATTATTTTGTGTAGGTTGGGCTTTGTCCTCTTTTCCAGTGGCCCTAACGACCATCTCATTTCTTATCTTGTATGGGGAAAAAATAGGGCAGCTTCATGAGGAGGGAACTAACACAGGGTCAGCATTGTCTTTCTTTCATCAAAAACCATCATGGATGACCGCCCATCAAAGTCATCATCATTAGGTGTCATATGTTATTTCAGATTTTTTTTTCTGTTAGTAATCGATTGTTTTCAGTTATACATTTCAGGGGGCTTATCGATCTTTGGTGGTAGGTTTTTAAGTTCACTCTTTATTTTTTATGATGCGAACTTATCGACGATTGTAATACCCGTCCTTGTATTAAAAATTTATTTTGGCTTCTAATTTAAGTTTACTAGTTCATGTAAATTGTTTAATTGTATTCAGTAAATTTCTAGTCCATTCAAAAGGCTAAAAGACCTATTGAATGAACCGCGGTTAGAGTCGACCAAGCTGCTTAACCATTCCACATGCCTCACCTATCTCATTGAACACTCCTTCGGTCTGCTGCTTAAAGTAATACCTACTCGTTTCTGCTATTTCCAATTAATAACCCGCCTTAAATTGTTTTCTTCAGAAAGATATTATCATACAATATCCGATAATTAGAATACTTTTCAATTTGGTCCAATCATATAAGCGGAAAAATCGGTCAGACAATGCTGAAGTTTTGCCATTAGTATCCCATAACCCTCAACTTATGAGCATAGTTTTATCCCCAATATAGTTGCCTGATTCGGGAAAACCCTGAGTGTCTTCAGTTGAATCACATTTCGTCAAGTAAACTTAGAAACTTACCAAAGAAACAGGAAAAATATGAAAATAAAAGGAATTTTGTCATGGTTACAATATTAGCAATACTTGTTTTTAGTTTAAAATATGTATATATCCACCCTAAATATTCTTATTAAATCAATTTTGTTATAATTTTTTTTTTAAAGACAAATTTAAATATTTAAGTATGTAATTTTGATCGACTGTTTTTGTAGCGGCAATGCTTTCCACCATTTTATCATTAGGTAGTAATAGATTGGCTTGGTTTTAGATAGCTAGCTTTTAGTTATGACTAAAAAGAATTCAATTTTTTTTAACTAAGGAGTTCTTATAAATAAATATTCATTCATATCCTATATATTTTATTTTTTATTTTTTTTTTTTTATTATTTATTTATTGTAATTTACAACTGTACAAAATAATACAACAGGTAAATATGTAGTATGTTTCATATACACTTGAAAATCTTGGGAAGGAACCACCCATTGGTGGTACTTCAAACATTAATTTAAACTAGAAGGTCCCGTGGCCATCTTCTTTTCAGACGCCTCGGAGGATTATCAGGGATTGTTAAGGATGAAAGATTAAGAATTAATGGGTTAGGATGGTTAAGGAGTTTGGAATAAAAAGACGCATATCTGTACCTATATTTTTAAAAATAATTTCTTTCACATAGTACCTAGCTTTGAAATTAACTTAAGTCATCACAAGGTTATGTATACAACATAATGAAGACTATTTCCTGAATGTTTGGGCATGTGACGGTAATTAATTTTTTTTTTTCCTTTCTCATAAAAGATAAAATTTAAATATCTGGCATCGAAAGGTTAAAACTTGGGTCTCAATTATTCACCTTTTCAGGAGTGGCACGAGATAGAAATGAATTCAATTCCCCCTCTTGCAAATATTCAAGTAGCCTTTAAGCTGTGTTTTAGTACTCAACCTAAGTCCCTAAAACTTTGGCAAGAAGAAACGATCATTGAAGGAGGGACACGTGTAGTGGGGGTTGGCCGCAATGCGGGTAGCCCATCGCCAATTAACCAATCCCACTTCTCTTCTTTATTCATCTTTTCATAAATTTATTCAATAATTTATAAAGGAAAATATATAAAGCCAAAAAAATACTCGGGTTCAGAACTCCGCCTCGCCGATTCAAAAGCCTGGGGAATATAAAATAAATGAAAATCGGGGGTGCTACCTCAAGTATAAAAAAACCCATAAGGTTGATATAGAATCATAAAAGAAACATTCAAAACCAACTTCATTTATCAATGCTTTGAGGTACTTCATAATATTTCCTCGTACTTTTTTTAATAGGAAACTTTATCTTATTAAAATAAAAAATGCATTTCACCTCTTAAAATATACAGCCATGAATTTATATTAAAAAAAATAAATAAAGTGAGGGTTGAATTAAATGATAAACTAAAAGCCAATATTTCATGAAGGAAGTTTTTAATGAACAAATAAGGAAGAAAAAAAATATTAAAAATGTTTGTTTTTTTTATTCAGATAAGTTAGCATGGAAAAAAGCCAGTTTGACTAATGTACATAGCAGTCGGAAACTGAACTTATCCTTTTCTTGAAGAAATACGTAAATGGATGGAATATAAGTTTTAAAAATATTTAAGAATAATTACAGTAAATGAATTATTTTACTTTGAAATCTTAGAATCTTTCTAGAAATAGTTAATTTGGTTTACTACTTTGGGATAGTAAAGTAATAAGGAAAATACTTTAAGAATTGTGTGTTAAATTTAATGGCAATGAAACAAATGAATAAATAATTATTTATGGAACTCAAATGGAGGAAATGTTACAAAAAAATATTCGGCACATCATTCCCTTCGATCTTCATGAAGAAGTTGAAGGTCAGTGTGAATGAATTATTTTTTAATGAATAAACAAAGGTAATCGTTTATTCATTAAAAATATCCTTATTTAAAAAAAAATGTTTGTTATGTAGAACTACCTCTTAATAACGACTTACCCTTTTTTTATAGAATCTTGGATACTTAAGATGTTGTAACATACTGTTGGTAATGAATGATGAACCATTTATGATTGCATTAATATCTAATTTATTAAGTTACTATTATATTTATTTATGATTTATTACTAAATGCGAGAAATTAAGTCAATATCTATTAAAAGATAATATATCTATTGGCAAATATGAGCAAACCCTATTAGAACAAATAATATTTTTTATTTCATCGTAAGTAAAACTTTTAGGATCATCTCGAAACAAGCTGTATATTGCGAGATGCTTCATGTGGAATGCATTAATTTATTATGAATTTAAGTTTTGAATTTGTTTAGAAGTTAATGCGTTTATTACTTCAATATTCCCCTTTTCGTTTCAAGAAAAAAGGATTCCAAGCTTATTTGTGTATGTAATAAAATGAATTTTTCTTAATTCCTTCAAAATTTCGGTTGATTTCGGCACCAATTTTTAGGTGGAAGGAGAGTATCAGCTTTAAATTATATTAGTCTTTTATTTCCAAAATCAACCGAAATCCTGTACCTTATAATACAAAAAAACAACTTTATTTATTGATAGATATTACTATCTGCCACACCGTTGTGGGAAATAGATAATAGTGATGAATGATCACATTAATACAAAAATAAAATAAAAATGAAAAATAAATAAATAAATGAAAGAAAAAAATAGTACATAAAAATAAATAAAATATATCTTAAAATATATACAAACAGAAGGATAAAGAAAATGAACATAATCAAACTATGTGCATGAAAAAATAAAATAATCTCTTGTCATTACACAACCGACCTGAGGATCCTTGAGCCCACTCTATTCCCCACGTGTGAGGGGTAAAGCAGAGCTCATAAGATCCTTGCGTATCCCTCTTGCCGCATCACTGGTAATGAGCCAGTAGAGGCTGAGCAAGTACGCTAAAACCTTATAATACAATATATATATCGAGTGTATTCTCTTTATAGGTAAACAAATTGTTTATACATAGAACAATGGACGTTTAAAAAAAACTACAGAAAGTGGAAGGGGCATTTAATTTACGAGGTTGCATTTTAGGGTTTTGCCGCCCCTATAAAAACACCCTATCTGGTATTACTCCACTGCACATAACAGCCTTCATTAAGGACTAAGGACTGATTCATTTTTGGCGCCTGTTCGATTAGGTCAGATATTATCTTCTAAGGCTCAAAAATTGTTTTAATATATATAGTTGTTGTAACCTGTTTAGCGAGTGCCCTTCAAATAATTCTCTCTTTTGTTTTCTTTCCGTTTACCTTGCTTTCTCATTATAATCATGATATAAGTAATTTAGTAGTAGTGAGACATACCTTGTTATTTCCTGGCTCGAAATGAGTCTTGACATTCTGGATCCATATGGAAGCCTCGGAAGGCTCCAGATCCAATAACCCTTATGATTGGGACATCGTCGGCATTGTGTAAAGATTGCTAATAAGTGGAGGATGGGATTTATATTGAGCCGGGGTAGGGGGAGCCAACACCTTAGAGCGTTATTAAAACTTTATTCGGTGGCATTGAAGGGGAACGAGCCTAATCCAACTTTCCAATTTGCAGGACCGGTAATCCTAGCTACACAGGATATTGCACTCCTCTCGTCCTCCGGGTTATCACCCTTCTCCAGATTACATTTCGTCTTCCTTTACGTAGGGTCTTATGCTTCTTACCAAAGGACTTACACTTTTTCCCGCAAGGGTATCTTGGGGAAATCTTTAGATAAATCCTGCTGAAAAAAGTTTGGGAGGTTTTAAAAATTATAACTGACAGGACTAAACCATAATTATAACAAATATGACATTTCTCTTTCCGAAGATAAAACATCAAAAACGGGCAATGCATGTTATCCTCTCCCTTTTCCCTTCATATAACAAATAATGAAAACTTTGATATCTGGATTTAAAATCACACACTTAACCTCCTTGAAGAAGAAGCGAAATTCATGCATGTATAAAATTGATGCAAGAACTTACTTGTATACTTGTATGAAACTGTTTTTGTTTCTTGGTGGATCAACTTACTAAATATTTACGTGTTCTGTTTACAATAAGTAGATAATTTATGTACAACTAATTCTTCCTTAGGGTTCTAAAAATCAAATGGTTCATAATAAGACATTGAATAATTATCTTTCAGTGTCATTGTTGTTTTATAGGGTCATTTCTGGATTAGAGAGAGAGGGGGGTTAGGGATTATTCTACAAATAATCAACTTGTTTTACCCCAATTAGGAGAGTCGATTTCTTCAAAATCAACTGCCCTCCCCCCAGATCGGAAGCGAACACGCCACTGCAGGCTCGAGGTTGCCTTAACTCCAACGGCCTCCTCGATTGCAAAGAGCCTTGAATCCCTGATAACTTGGAACGTATTTGCCGTCTTTCAGAAAATAAGCTTTGATATTGTAATTTTATGTATTAAATATGCTTCATATTTTTCAGTTTTCAGGTGCATAGGGCGTATTTGTGTTGTTGTTTTTTTTGTGAAGGGAAAAATCTTTCATAAAACCAAGTTCAACAATAAAAGTACTACTTTCCTACTCACTAAAAAACTACCTCCTAATTCTTCTTTACCAGGCCGCGGAACCGCTGTCAAGCGCCACTTGTCACATCACAGGGCAGCAAGGCTATCTACCTACATCTTATTTGCACATGTCATATAAGCTAGGCCATTGCCTGTCCTCTCGAAGATATCCAACTCTCCGACGGTGAGGCTGATTATCTTCCTGACTTTCCTATTGGTTATCAACAATGCCTCAGTTTCTATGGTCCGCAAGGTGGAGGCCATCGCCGAAAGCCATTGACGAATGGTGACAACTGCCTTGTTCGCATTGTAACAAATCTCATCCAAGAGTTTCCCTCGAACGATGATTGCCAGATCGGCCACAAACCCGAACGTAACAGTTTCTTCCGTCAGGGGCAACCTGACCACCAATCTCCACATAATATTCTACAGTAATGGCCCTAAAACTGAACCCTGAGGGACGCCACCCGTTATCTTGTAAGTTATCTATCCAGTTCCTGTATCATACCTCAAGATACTATCCGTGAAATAACTCTCAATAATCCTCATGAGGTATTTTAAGACTTCCACCCTTCTCAATTTATTTTGTGGGTAAGCGCGCGCGCGTGTGTTTTTGAAACACACAAATTAATCTAGAATATTTCTTTTTACCCTTTTTAAATTTACTCAAACTTGTTAACAAAAATAATAAATAAAAGTGTAACTAAAACTAATGAGTAACAAAAAAAAACAAACGAATCAACGAATCAAAGCCAAGAACAAATTACGCCGGCCATCTCAGTCATGTTAGTGAGTCGAACTCTATATTTTAAAGATATTTAATTAAGGCAAAAATTTCGAGAATCATATTGGTTGATAAACACTAGAACACTGTGTGCACTGGACATATAGAACTTGGAAAAGCTACTAAATTTGATGGTAAATCAGGGAACGGTGCGCGTTCGCTAGCTGTTTTTATTAACCAAAATCATATATCCCAATAAGTTTACGAAATAATGTGCTCATGTATAAAAGACTAAAATATTGTTATAGTACATGTATAATGATGTAAAATTAGTTCTTAAAAAAATTGTAGTTGGTAGCTTAATATCGTAATATATTTTTCTTTTAATTTACTTCATGTAAAAAGAAAATAAATTACAGTAATTGATGACAAGTTGTGAGCATGCGTATAAAGTAATTCTCGCTATGTTTATCGTCATGAATCAATATTTACTAAACTATGTATGTATATATATTATGTAGGTAACCTTTAAATACCAAAGGTAGTAAAAGGTAAGACACAACACGAATTACTTTTTCTTTCTACACAGTAATGCACTACTAACTCACATTTTATTTCTGTTTTAGAGGGTTCGGGAAAAAAAAAAATATATATATATATTATGTGCAATTATTAATTTTCGATGACTTGAAATTTATTTTTATATCACCTGTAAAACTCTACGATGTGAGGTAATTTCATGAAAGGATTTTTGGTCGGCATATATTGAAAAAAAGACGTTTGAAGAGTTTTACATAACTCTTAATTGTGTATTTTAAATATTTATTGACACAAGTATGAAATGTATTAATGTAAAAGAGATGTAGAATTTTCCCTTTAAGAGAGAAGATAAACCTAATGACGGGTCCGGTAAGAGGATCCAGCTCGCTGACCAATGTATGATGAAAGGGCACACTCATGCCAATTAGTACGTACTAATTGGCATGAGTGTGCCCTCTAGTCTCCAATATTATATATGTATATATCTTCGAGTCTGCCTTCATCCTATCATATAGTTGTTTGTCACTTGAGTGAAAAGTGGCATCTATCAATTTAGGAACAAAGGTAAGTATGAGAGCTTCGATTTAAGAAATGTTAATAAAAATGTTTACGTCTAATTGTGATAATAAATAACTTGATTAGTATACAATGCTGAACTCTTTGTACACAGTAGTGAGCACTGTCTTGTACTGTCAGTGTATTCATGACAGCCGTAATCTAAGTGAAGACAAAATAAAAAATAATGTGACTAAAACTCTTTATAGCTATCAGGATAGATAGTTATCGAATTAATATAAAAAATAACGCATGTTTTCGCCTTTATATCTTAAAGCCAATTCATTTGACTAAAAAAAATCCTTAATGTTCAGCGGGAGTGATAATGAAAGCTATCACAGCCGCTATCCACGTCTAACCTAATAGTACAAGAGCCGGGAGGAAAAAAGGGCAGTTATCTCACCCCAATTTTTTATTACTTTAATGAAAACTATTTATAATTAATACTCAAAACTGATGAGCCTACAAAGTATAGGTAAGGGGAATAAAAAATGGCGGCTGTTTCAAAACTTTAAAAAAAAACATTAATTTTTCATTGGAAGCTCTGTATCTTAAAAACTATCAACAACACTAGAAAATCTAGAAGAACATTATTTAAAGAAGAGTAAATTTATAATTGTTGTATATTTCAGTACGTTCCATACAACATTTTTATGAAATGTTTTTTAAAAAGCTATATCTCGAAAACTAATGAACGTAAATAGCTCTATTAGGACTTACATTTTAGCAAATTTACTCTACTTTAAATGATGCTCTCTTTGATTTACTATTGTTGTTGGTAGCTGTAAAGACATAGAGCTCCGAATAAAAAATTAATTATTTTTAACGTTTTGAAACAGCCGCCAATTTTTTATTCCCCCTACCTATACATAGCAGACTCATCAATTTTGACTAGTAATTATTCATAGTTTTCAATTAAGCTCAACTTAAAACTGATATAAAGAGTTTATATATAAACTTTAATTCCTAAAATTTCTAAATGTATATGTTATTTAAACTTTAGTTTTGAGTTTATTTTGGTATTATTATTATACGTTTACTATTGGAATTTTTAAGAACTAAAATAACTGCTTTGATCAATTAGTTTTCAAAGCACCATTTGATTCTTAAAACTACCAACACAGATAAGAAGTACATAAAATTTCAAAATTAACTCAGAACTTTTTGTTTTGAATACAATTTTTTTTTTTTCGACGGATTTTATATTCACAATATATAAGTGGGACCTGAATATCGAAAAAACCTCTACTACTGTTATTGCAATAATTACCGACACCTATTCATTGAAATACCTCTGCTAGTGAGAATTTTTAAACCTTTTCAATTGAGATTTGATTTCTTAAATGTTTTCGATACTTACTATTATAATTATGACTTTTAGGCACAATAGCCTGCATAACACAACATATTACAAGTTTTCAACCTGTAATACGTCTGTTTACAAACATTTGAGTTTCTTCTAGAAACACTTTGCTTTTCAGTTCTATCTAAAAGTCACATGTGAGTAAAAGTGCATAAAATGTCGAAACGAAATTGTAATTTGTTAACAGCTGCTGAAAAATTAAATCTATTGTTGGAATATGATATTGTAAAGTAGTGTGACAAACTGTGTATGGAGTTTAATGCACCAATATAAGTAATTTTTATAAGCCACTAGTTTAATATAGTTTCCCAATATAAAAACATGAAATTTACATTTTTTACTAACAATTACTCACCTCTATAATAAATACGGTACATTTCGACCTTTCTTAGCAGGGCTGTAAACACATAAAACATCTCTCATTTAAACCTGCCTATTTGGAAAACTAGGCAAATAAAAAAATCTAGGTTCCTTGAGATCTCAATCATACAGGTTTCACTGCTCACTGTATTGATATAATGGTGTGCTTTAGCTTGCTATAACAACACACAACAAACTGGAAAACAATAGGTCTAATTCATTTTAATAATTTCTAGTACGTTTCGAAAGTATATTTTTAAATATTTATTCCCGTTGAAGGTTTGTCCTAACAGAGCCACCTTGGAGATAAATTGCCTACTTATTTACTCGATGAGGGTGTTGACAAAAAAGGAGAGGGATTGTAAAAAGTAGCCGTGACAAGAGGACAGTGATTAACGACAATTGATAAAAAACTCTGAGAGGTCTCCTTAATAGAGCATTCTCCCTGACCACAAAGCTCTCTCATATAGCTAACGGCTTTTTACTTCTATCATCAGTACTCCATTTCACTTCTAGTAGTCAATTTTTTTATTTTCTCCTGATTCTCCCTTAAATAACAGTTTTTCTACTATTTTTATAAACAAATATTAATTTTCTAACGAGTCTCAGCTGTTATCTTTGAGAATAAAAACTAACAAAAAAAAAAACCATTAGATTTGGAATCATCAGATACAACTATTATCTTCTGGGGTATGTTTTTATCTGAAGTAAGCATATTTTTAAACTAGGAATATTTTAGATTTTTACTACGAATAAACCAATTTTTATTCATGTTGCTTTTCAAGGCCTTTTGTGGGCCTTAAATTTCTATCTACTGTTTCCATCGTCCAATATTTTCTTTTGGAGGACTGAAAACATTTATTTAATTAATAAAAGCGGAAAAAATGTATTTTTTGTGAATTCCAAAATAAGCTCTTAAATTTTTCAATCCAAAATCCTTTGTAAAATCCTCAATGCTCCTTATTTTGTTACTAATAAAACCATCCATAAAGACCTAAATGTTCCTTATGTAACCGATCTAGCTCGAACCCGAT
>NW_027115270.1:7329-15797 GCF_000696795.3 Halyomorpha halys | reverse complement strand
AAAAAAAAAAAAAAAAAATTTCAGGACTGAAAAGACATGAAACTGCTCGTCGATTTCGACTATTACAACATTTACTAATTAAATCCTAATTAAGTCTAAATTACCAATCCATTACAAAAGACTGATCTAAAGGACTATTATAAGGCCTATCTGGATATACGGAGTTGAGCTTTGGGGCTCCATAAAACCATCAAATTCCTCCAGAATCCAATCCTTACAGTCCAAAATCCTTCGTAAAATCCTTAATGCTCCTTATTTTGTCACAAATCAAGTTATCCATCAGGACCTCAATGTCCCATATGTTGCCGATTTGGCCAAAACCAGATACCATTCCTTCCATGATAAACTTCCCAACCACCCAAATCCACTTGTTTCTAACCTGGCTTCTCCTTCATTACCTAATAATCCTCCTAGGCGTCTAAAAAGAAGATGGCCTAGAGATCTTCTCCTCTAGAAATGTTATTGGAGTTAGATTCTCCACATGTTTGTATCATGTCTCTATGTCATCTACAAATTCACTTGTATATATTTTTATACAATTAATTGTAAATAACAATAAATAAATTATTAAAAAAAAAATCTTTCAAAAACCAGTATATACCTCAACAAACAATTAACGTTTTCCAATTGACAAAAAAAAAAAAAAGGCTGCCAGGTACAGTTTTAGTATAGCTTCATCAATCCCTCTTTTTTTTCTTTTATTGACTCCTTTGGTATTTCCTTATTTTCTTTTTTAGAACCTTTTTTTTAATGGGAATTATCCTTTATATGCATTTTTCTATTACCTATATTTCAAAGGTTAGGATTTGTTGCTGGATGATTTAATCTACGTGACGAGCCTTTATTGAAAGGTATGTTCAGGAAATTGAATTTTCGCATCGGTAAACGATAGTATTTAATGAAATTTGATGCAATTTATACTAGACTGTCTACTCTAATTCCATTTTTAAACAAATTTAAACTGGGTGTATTCTCAAGGAAAATACGTTTGCACATGCGTGAGCGAAAGTAGTGAATGTAATTCGCTAAAATATATGAAATCATGTCAATACTAATCTCCTACTTTATTCTTAATTATTTGTTTTCGTTATATAGTTATGCCAAAAAAAAAAAAAACGTTTACGTATTCAAAAGCAAAAATAAACTACTGAATCTGTGACCTTGTTCCTAGACACATTTTTAGCTGATCTTGAACTTTCCTCCAAATTTCGGCCGAATTGAACGAGCCATTTTTACTTTTACTTACCAATGTGGAATATATGGTTAGGGAAAGTATTTTGATAGTGAAACATTTTGTGATTGTATTTTTACTATGGTTGATGGAAATCTTCAAATCATACGGAAAGGGCCATAGGAACTCGATAATCCTTATGAGGTATTGTGGGACTTCCATCCTTTACAATTATTTTTTTTTTTTTTACGAGGGTCGGTGGAAACCTTCAAAAGACACGGATAGGCCCGCACCTATCCGTGTTTGGGGTTTTTACCCACTAAAACCACCTCCCTACACCTGTTCTTTCCCCTCCACGGGACTGCCGCTAGGCCATTACTTCGTAGAAGGAAATAGCTGAGTGCCGCCTCATATAAGTATGAGGATAGATACGCCTCCTCCACACGGGACATTCTTCAGTCATGTATCGATTCTTGTTCCTTCCATAGTAGTTTGTTCGACTCTTGTTCTCTTCCGCTCTCAATTTCATAAGAACAACTGTGGCGGATTCCTTCACTCTGCCTAATGTATTGCTTACCAAGTCGTTTGGTATAATGTTCACTCCAGATAACTCACTCACTGTATTTGTAAAATATGTAATTAGGACGTCATCTCGAGTGTTGTTTACTAAAGTCAATTAATTAATTAATGCTTTTCTAAAATACCGAAAAACAATTTAAAGTTTATTGCAATCAGCTAATGCGAGAAAAAAATCCAGAAGTTTGATAATTTTTTTTATTTTTGTATAAATGTTATATTCAACAACTAATATTTATTTTATTCTATTTGATCTTATATGAAATCGCCTTCTAGTTAAAATAAAAACCTCAATATGATAAACATTAATTTTTAAAATGTTTGTTCTCTCTGTCTTTGAAATTTCGGGACTTTAACAGTTAGTTGATTATATTTTTCTCATTTTTTCTTTGGTTAAAAATATCTCAGAGTTTATTTTTTATTCAGTTCAATTAGTGGATATTGAAACAGCTTATTACTTTATCGAAGTTAAAAACGTGTGATGAAATTTTAACTAGTATTTGATGAACTTTATAACGCCCTGGACTAATGTTGCTTTCTGTTCATTTATTCCAGGCAATTTCCTCCTCCAACTAACCAGGTTAAGTAGGATTACTCCCTTTATTTGCTGGATTAAATCAACCTGCTCCGATTTTGTTCAAAGCGGCACGGCTTAGTTTTATAATTCCTTTTAAGCTCACCCTTTTATAGCTGGGAGTAATTTCGGGAGACTAGATCATTCAAAGGGTGTGGTGTAATGTATTCAGTATCTCCTGTCAGGTGAAATTAACCTTGTATAGAGATTTTGTTATCAGGTTTCATTTTTGTTATAAAACTTCAAATATTTATAAATTATTGTATGTATAATACTTCTATGCGTATAACTTAAATGCAATTGGCTATAATTTAAATTACATAACCTTCATAACTCATTATGTTTTACTTATATAAAACTAATTACCTTACATTATGCAATAATGTACATAACAATTTTTGTCACTGAAACTAATAAAAATTAGTCATATTAATAAAACCTTGCTTTGAGTTTTGTTGTAAGCTCAACTTGTTTTGTCATATTCATATCTAAACTAAATTTTTGACATTTTCATCCATAAATTCAAATTTAATATTTTCTGTAATATTTAGAATTCTACGAGGAGAAGATGGGGGTGTGGTCAGCGAAGAATACAAATCAGGAAAAATTTAGTTTATTAGTGTCAACGTTTCTGCCAGAATTTAAGGTCTTCACCATGGCTCAGAACAAAACACAAGATAACAACTGTAATGAATAAAAGAAAGTACAGAATGACTAAAACATAAAAAAAACAAACAAATAAAATAGGTACATAGGTAGTATTGGAAGAAAATGTATAGTGTAAGTATTATAACAAGATAAAAGCAATATGAGAATATAATAGTAAAATTATTAAAGTGTGTATACATCAGGACCTGACCGTACTTACTTCAGGGCCCTGTTTCATAATGAAAGCTAATAGTATCCTAGTAGTAGTATCATAGTACAAGTGTAGAAACTAGTGTGGTAATGATACTAATACTTATTTTTTTCATGATAGGGATGACTATTAGTGATATTACAGGAATTAAAAAATACTAAAGTACAAGTTACTATTGTACAAGTTTGTGTAATTGTATTAAGATAAATCTACAAGGCTAATAGTATTAGTTTGTACTTTGTTATGAAACAGGGCCACGGGATCCCGAGTGTATGTCGAAATATTAAATTATATTAGTATGGATAAGGGGTGTTAAATTATGAGACATTTTCACCTTTAGTAATGGGCACATGTATTTACGAGAAACCGAAAATAAATTCTTGAGAGAGCAAATAGGTTAGTATTTTAGTAAGTAATAATTAATTATAATGTTGAACAACAGAAATCGATATCAGAGGGTCTCATATGCGAATATATATAGTTCTCTTATCTGGTGGCGTCTTCGCCGTAGCGGTTACGTCCTCCAGCCACTTCTCTCGTCCAGGTTGTGCGGTGGGCGAAATGGTGAAACCATGAATCTTCTCATAGTGTCAGAAAATACGTCTGTCTTGATCAAGGGCTGGCCAGCATATAGAGGAGGTAGGGGCAGCCAGGTCCTGGCGATAAATAATATAGGAGGGCGGCTGGCAGTCGCTGCGTCTTCGGGGTCTTCCGGTGTCTGCGACAAGGGGGGGCATAAAAAAATGAGACCCCCTACCCTGACTTTATTCAAACTCAAAAAAAAAGTACGCGAAAATCGGATTATGCAAATCCGAGAGATGGAAAAAAAAGAAAATAATACAAATATGGAAATCTAGTAAGTATGTATAGATAATGAAAATTAATGCCGCGTTGGATTTTCTTATTCAAATTCACCACGTGTAATTATTGTCATTTATACTTATACTTTATATTATACTCAGTTAATTCTATTATTTTACATATTTAGGTATTTATACATATTACATATAGTATTCTTTCTCAGTTTTTCATAATATGTATATTTTACTATATTCTGGATTTCCCTTTATTCATTATGGTGGTTATTTTATTTTTGTTCTTAGCCCCGACTACAGCCCAAAGTACTGGCCGAAACGTTGGAACGAACAAAATAAGGTTTTACTGATATTCTTAACTTGACCACCTTCTCATTTTATATCTACAATCAACAAATAACGCATCTTATTTTCGAAAATGAACAACATTAGTTTTGGTTACTATTAAAATATTGATTATTGTAACCATTTTTTCCCTCTTATTTAATTATTTCAGTTGATATTTTTGACATAAATTGTACCAGAATGTTTTTATTTGGTTTGTAATATCTGCATATTGGATTGCTAGATTGTTTTTAATCATTTCTTTTTTTTATATTCTGTTCATACTAACCAATATTTTAGACTTTTCAAAATTAAATTTACGCTGTTATTTAATGATGTGAATTGAAATTGCTGTTAGTATTGTTTTTCGGTATTTTTACAATTAGAGTTGTGTTGTTTCAGTCTTGTTTTTCATGTCTCTCTCATGTTTTTATTGTTTTATTTTCTCATTTGTCTCTCTGATTTGTTTCACAGTTCTCTCAGTGAGATTAAATAATAGACATGAATACTTACAGATAAAAATTTCGAAACGTAAGTCCGTGAATTTCACTAAAAATTAAAGCTAATAGCCAAGCTCTTGTCTAATATTTTATTATATGGCTAGATAATTTTTATTAGCTCGTATTAATGCACTAAATAAGGTAATGAATTATCAAGAGTATTATATAATGTTAAATATTATATAAGTTAAATTTTGAAGTAAAATATAATAACATAATGGAAGTTCTCCCTTGCTCCCCTACTTGATATCCTTTCCTATTTAATGTGAATATTTGATTAAATGAAAATATTTATTTTTTCTTGTGAAGCCAATGTAACATTACTCGCGCCGTTATGATTAAAATACTTTGTAAAGTGTAATCTGCCACTTATATAGCCAAAAATATATTTAGGAAACCTGTAAGCTTGTTGAATGCCTGTGAAACAATGATGGTGAAACCGTACTAGAGGGATTGCTATTGGAGGTTGAAGGCTATAGAAGGATCCAGTTACCGTTAATGGCAGCCAATCCCCCAGCTATTGTCTTAGGACCCTGTGTTTTGACCAATAACAGGCCCGCACTCTGCCAAAACCTTTTGCCTCTCACCCGACAGATTTTTTCCATTTGACTTATCCAGCCAAAGCCCCCCAAATGCTGTTTACTCTTACTTTACGTTCGCCCACTCGATAGTTGCAGTTGAACGAGTAACTTCCTGATCGATCCTCTCGCTCTGATTGATGATAAGCCGCTAGAGTTTTCAGTTTCAAAACAGTTTCAGTGTATGAGGACTAGCAAAAGCTTTGTGGAATTTAGAGCGAATAGATCAATGAATGTTCGAACCAACATAGCACGGTAAGTGGGATTTTGCTGTCATGGAAAGCATTGAGTTATCATTCTCGAACTCTTAGAAGCCTTCTATATAAGCAGGTTTTATCAGGAATAGAAAATTTTTCTTATCGCTTGGATCAGGAAAAGAATAAAATCATTAATCGGTTATAACTTTATTAATTATATGTGTATTATGTAAAACGTAAGATATCAATGGGTTAAAACAATAAATGCAGCTTTCTGGTTTGGTAGGTATTGCTTTTTGGTTGTTGGATCAGTTTTGATATTTGGCACCTGAAAGCAGAGCGCGAAGGCGAGTAAAACGAGCGGTCTCCATGGCTACCGGTATCTTAGCTCTGGTGTGAATGTATGAGCGATTACATCGTTGTTTGTGTGGGCTCCAACGTTCACTCGCTAGGACGTCTCGATTGTTTTGCGTTCCTGGCATAGATTTACTGTATCATATAGGATTTGACCGACATCATTTTCTTTCCCTTGAACTCCTTTGCTGTGCAATCCCTACTCAACGCATCAAATTCTTTTATCTTTTGGTTATCGTTTGGAGAAATTGAATTTTGGATGTAAGTGATACATTCGGAACTGCAATGCCTGACTGTAAATATTTCTAGATTGCTTCGTACTATAGTTGAAAAATAATTATTTATGTAAAAAAAAAAAAATTGATTGGTTTTGTCATAAACTGCCGTTAAAAAATAATAATCTTTTACAGTTTTATAACAGTATTGATTGAGGTTAACACTATCCTGAATCTTAGATCTTTGATTTCTCGGTACTTACTTCAGATATATTTCCATTATCCAAAAGAACAGCTGCCTCCCCCCCCCTCCTCCCTTGAGGTGGAATCAAATTATTAATTTAATAAAAATTAATTTTAAAAAATTTTTATAGCTAATAATTTTAATAACTAATACAGCACTGCCATTGTTATATATAACTGTATTAAAATGTTGGTTTCATTCGCCCTTGCCGCGCTGAAATGTCACAACCTGATTGACTGTACCTCCTTCCCCCAATTCGATTCTGGGTACGCTTTTGAGTTCTGTTATAAATTTGTATAAGATAATCCCAAATAATATTTTCTTAGTCCAAAGAGAGCAAAGCTTTTTATTTGTTTACCTGTGTTTACTCCCATTTTCAAATACCAACTGGATGTTGGTGGATTCCTATGTAAGAAGAGTAGTCCCAATGGCCGAGATGTGTAGCCTCCAGTAGGTTGACGGGTTTTACTCCCCAGAATGTGTGATAGTTTACAATTGGTTAATCACCACTGCTCTTGTCCAAGTGGTACCAAGCTGGTCTGCTCTGAGCTATGACCAGAGGTACTTTACCTAGGCCAGCTGTTTCCACTCCCTGAGTTTAGATACAGTCAAAACTGTATAATTTTATTCAATTATGAATTAGTTACTTTTTATCAAGAAAACTATAGTTCATCCCACTAGTTTGTAAAAGAAACGCTTTTGGTATAAGTCTTAAAATATACAGGTTCGTCCTAAAAGACTCAACTGATGTCATCAAGTCATACTTCCGTAGTAGAAAGTAGTACAAATTGCAACTGACTCAGAATTCGCTGAAATATGTTTCCTTCGCCCACCTGCCAGTGTTTAACACGATTACCACTCACTGCGTAGACTACATCAAATAAACAAGGGAATTCCCCCAAATGCGTTAAAGGATCTTCGAAGCAATACTATGAGAGGATGATTCTCATCAATCATTCGAGCACTATACCGCTGGATTGATTTAAAAATATTTGTACTGGCAATCTCCAATGGTGTGGTGCTACATCTTGCTATGGCAGCAAACGAAGTCGTGAGAGTGCGTTTTCTGCAAAGTGAAGAGCAAGATTCTCAAACGTTTTGTAAGAAACGGAGATTTATTCGCAACTTGAAAAGAAACTCTTCGTAATAGCATGTGACTTGTTCCAGTGAGTTTCTTGCGTACTGCATAATAAAGCTTCCAACTCGATTTAATCTCTTTTAAGACCTTGTATAGTCAAGACTTAAAACGGCTTTCACATCATGAAAACATACAAAATTCTATGTTTAAGCATTAGTTACCATATCGTTGGTACAAAACCGAAGTGGTTCATCTGCAAATTTACTTATATGGTGATAAAAAAAAAATATCTAACGCCACTATTTACTATACAAAATTATCATGATCTATTTGAATTATAAATTACCTACTACCTTGTACCCTCTAATATAGTTCTAACGCAACGACCCAAAAAGTAAGAGATACGCCACTTTGACTTTGCACCGACGATATTGAAACTTCCAAATGGTACAAAACCGCGATACATACTCGCCTCAGTCTAAATCAAATTTCAACAATTAGTCATGGGGTAATATTATTGCTCAAGTTGGCTTAAATAAATGAAGGAAAAACAAACAATGTTTGTGGAGTTGTCTGTTTTCTAAAGGAGGTTATAATAACAGCCTCCTTTCATATTTCTCAAGCACCGTTTGTATTTGAAACAGCTCTCATCTCTCGGAAATTCCTCTCGTTTTAAAGTACCCTTCGCCCTTCTGTTTCCTCATCTACCTAAATAGCGAGTTTCAAATTTATCATATGAAATTAAACTATTCATTTGCTGACTTTTTTATACGAAACTGTTCAACTATTGACTAAATATTTCCCGTATGACTGTTGTGGAAACAATTTTAATATGATTTTATATTTCATTTGGTTATTGCAAATTTCAAAAAGCCCTGAGGTTACCAGATATAATAGCTGTATAATATTTTTATTGATCAAAGATTACCAAATTAGATTAGATTAGATTTTTATTCAGGGCGATCAACATCTAGGTTATTACA
>NW_027115270.1:0-4119 GCF_000696795.3 Halyomorpha halys | reverse complement strand
GGAAAAATCTCTGAGAAACTGAGGAGGAATTCAGAATCAATCAAATATAATTTTTATTTATTTTAAAATTAATGTAGTTAGTAAATTACTTACAGCTATTCGATAAAACAATTAGTTTATAGTTAATAACTATATTCATACGTACATATAATGCATTCATTATACATACTTCTTGTTTAGTATAAATTTTCATCAATTGTCTAATTTATTCGGTAAAAACATTAGTATGGTATATGCTTACAACTTTCTCCAAAAATAAATTACCTGGAAATCTAGATTCTTGAGTTCCCATTTATATTGTATGTCCTGTGTCCTTTATACAGGAGTAAAAAGTGTCGATGGAGAATGATATTGATGTCCGTGTCCGAAATTAAGGGGCTCAAATCCATTAAATTTGTACCTTGTTGGTAGGGATCTTAATAATATTGTCCGTCAAGAGGGGCTCCGTTAAGAGATTGTTCACTACAATATAGTATTATTGCCTTGGCTGTATTATACTGTTGGATTGATGTTAAAATTTTACTCATTATAAATGTTACTTTGAATTATTTTTTTTTTAATAATTTATTTATTGTTATTTACAACTGTACAAAAATATATACAACAATTAAATTTGCTGTAGGTGACATAGTGACATGATACAAACATGTGGAGAATCTACCCATTGATAGAACTCCAATAACATTTCTAGAGGAGAAGATCTCGAGGCCATCTTCTTTTCAGGCGCCTAGGAGGATTATTAGGTAATGAAGGAGAAGCCAGGTTAGGAACAAGTGGATTTGGATGGTTGAGAAGTTTATCATGGAAAGAATGGTATCTGGTTTTGGCCAAATCGGCAACATATGGGACATTGAGGTCCTGATGGATGACTTGATTTGTGACAAAATAAGGAGCATTAAGGATTTTACGAACGATTTTGGACTGTAAGGATTGGATTCGGGAGGAATTTGATGGTTTAGTGGAGCCCCAAAGCTCAACTCCGTATGTTCAGATATGAATTGTTTTAAAAATAAAATTATACGGATTTGGTTTCTAGTATGATCTTGAACGAAACAGACTGGAATACAATACATAAACAAGTAATAGATGTGGTTTCAGTTTTCTTTAATCCTTAATCATCTTAATTACAAAACATAGTTGCTTGTAGTGATATTTGTTTTCATTGTATTTTAAACTAAATAAAATCAAAAGGACATGTTGATCTGCTGAATAAATTAAACTTTCATTCGATTACTTACTTTTAACACATATCGGTTTAAATGGATATGTGAATAAGATTTTATTGTATATTTCTCAGCCCATCGATTAATTAAGGTGTTAATGAATTATTTTATTTTATTGGCTTAAAATATTAATATAAAAACAAACCACACTTGATAAAGTATGGTTTTCCTTATTTGAATTATCAAGTTGGTTCTTATTATCCAGATGTTTAAATCTTAATTTAAATGTGATGCCGCGTATCCTTTACAGAGATTTTGTATTCCTATCTTTCTCAACCGAATCAAGAAACATTACAAAGCATAAATTTTAAGAGAAAGGATAACTCAAAACTCTCGAAAAGGAAATGGCATGTTAATCCAACCAAGGTTGAAATATCTGCAAAGCCAGAGCTCAATCAGATGATTCGACAGCCGTGCCCCGGTAACTGCCGCTTTTGGCCAACGGTGTGCTGGCAATCGATTCTCTGAACCTTGTTTCTTTCTGGAATGTTGAGCCACATTCACGTTCACCTTATTTGATCCATAGATGATGGCTCTAAATTTTAATTATAATTTTTATAATTTAGGTTTGGTTTTATTTAAAGCATGGAGTGCCACAGAATAATAGATTTTTTAATTTTATGTAGAGTGAAATATTATTCATAATTAATTGACATTTTTGTTTCCACAAAGTTCAGTTGTTATTTAATTATTTTCTGTCTTTCTCTGTCCCTCTTAATTATTAATTAATAATATATATATATGAAAGAACCTGTGGAATTTCCGAAATACTCGACGCGATGGTTAGGAGATGACATTAGATAGAGTGGGGTTATGGTTAGCTGATAGGGCCTGTCACTGATGGCACCTGTAGCTCTAGCGCTAGTGCAGCCGACTTATCTTGTGTACACCTCGATTGGTTCAAAGCTAATTTCCGATAGATATTTTTTTTCCCATTGTAGCTTTTCCATAAAGGTCAGTGATATCAATGGCGCGTTTAAGAGCGTTTTATTGTAATTTTACAGCCATTTATTCACTTTGAAGATAATCTTGATCGTTATATATACAATTTAAGCAATATTGAATGGAAGTCAGCTATGATATTTTTTTAAACAAATATCTTTGCATTTTTTGTCTTTACATTACATGTTGCTTTGATGTATTTTCTCGTGGGTTACATTTTTTTTTTTTTTTTTTATTAAAATATTTTCTATTATACTTATCGAGAGATTGATTTCGTTTAGTAATATTGTTAGGTCAGTTTAGTGGGCGCAGGATTGATGATAGCAGTATCGCTTGGTCTAGCTGCTTTTAGGGATCCTTTGGAAATTCGTGTGTGTGCATGATGTAGATTAATGGTCCAAGGAATGTTCCTTTAAGTATTCCATTCAAAATCAGTTTTATAGATAATATCTAAGCCTTGTGGAGGAACATTTATCAAAATGGACTTAAAATATTATTTTTACCATGTTGAGAATAAGTTAACATTTCTGGGAAAGAAACAAACTTTTTTTTATTGAGTTGAATTCTAAATTTTTATTTTTTATTTTACTTTCGGATTGATAAAGTCTTACATAGAACTTTTTTTTTCTTATTACTTGTTTGTTTTTTATTCCATTACGGACATAAAAATATTACTTAAACATTAGTGCAATTTATAATTTAACGATAATATTGCTGAAAATATTGAAATAACGTTGTGTGAGACACAAAGGACATCAAGTAAAACGAAGTAAGAGTCAGATTATTTGGCTTATCTTGTTCATTTTGAAATGTATAACATACTATTGAATTTCAGTCTATGGTTCAATGCCGCTGAGCTAACAAAAAAATGTTTCTTGTTCAAAAAATAGCTGATATCACTGTAGTTTGGCCTTCTGAACAGGACAATTATTATGAAAATATTTAATCCGCTCTTGTTTCTGTGATAGAGATTAATAGTAATTATTCAAGTTATAATTTTCGTTTGGCGGAACATGTATTGCTGGGAGGTTGGCTGTATTGTGCTATAATGTTCTTCTGTGATTCACCCTCTATAAGGGTAACAATCTAATAACATTTATTTTTAACAATAATTAGTGTAAATAAAGTACAAAGAATTAAACGAATCTGATTTTCCACCTCCGATCATGAAGAGGGAAGGAGTCGAGATTGAAGGCGCTGTCGGATACTATATCCCGCCATACCTTCCGGCTCTACATGACTAGTTTGTATTGGTCGCCTGAAGGAGTCGTACAGGCTATGTCCAATGGAGGACATGACATGACTGGGCTCCATAGCACCATCTGACTCCTGCTACCGATCAATTAAAACAAATAAAAAATTAACTGAGAAGTTTGATAACGTTAAAATAGATTGAACAGCTTACCACTGATTTCGATAGAAACTTAGGTACTTTGAAGAATTAATTCACGAAAAAAAAAATAATAACCAAAAAAAGTGTCTTTTATAAGAAATCTCTAAATAGCAAGAACCTGTTTTCTCAGTTGTCACAAAAAGATTAAAATTACAGTAAAACCTCTGCATAGCGGAAAGGATAGTTTGTCCTGTATACAGAGATGGCCGTTAAAAGCAGGATAAATTTAATAATAACACCAAAATGAAGTAATAGAATTATGAATATCTCTTTGTTTAGGCTTTGCTATTTCGGCCCTACGAAAAAATCATTTTAATTTTATTCTTCAAAAATTCAATGCATTAATCTAGTGACATCGCGTCCCAACCTCAGTTTGTAGGTTAGCTATATATTTTTTCTGGTTTAGGGAATGCTTTCTAAATATCTCCAGAACGATCCATTTTTTATTGATTTTTTTTTACCGTATTAAGATTTTTTTCGGATTCACAAGGTATAACAGCTTAACCGACGATATGTATTTTATCTTCAATACAAACTTTTCACATTCGATAAAAATTACAA
>NW_027115269.1:5509-6290 GCF_000696795.3 Halyomorpha halys | reverse complement strand
CATTCCAGAAGTTAATTTTCCTCCCATATCTTTCAACTGTTATTCAACCCCCCTCCCCCCTCCCAATCTTACTTTTCATTCTTTACATTTTATCATCCATCCTTTAATTTTATTTTTATATATTTAATCTTCACTTTGTATTAATATTTTCATACTTTCAACTTATACTTACATTCATTACTTTATATTAAAGTATTATAAGTAAGTACTATATTCTATAATATAATTTACACACTTTTGTACCTTTATTTATCTTGTATATTTTATCTTCTTCAATTTGAAAATAATGAAATATTAAAGTAAAGAGTATTAACAAATTAAAGAAATATTTAAAAAATAAACTTAAAGTCATAATAGGGAGGAGAAATATTGCAAATAAAATTTTAAAAAACATAAAGCTTTTAAAATAAAAAAAGAAGAAATAAAATTAAAAGACTGGATACAATAAATATAAGATACTTACATTCATTACTTTATATTAAAGTATTATAAGTAAGTACTAAATTCTATAATATAATTTACATACTTTTGTACCTTTCTTTATCTTGTATATTTTATTTTATTCACTAACTTATATCTATTGTATTCAGTATTTTAATTTTATTTCTTCTTTTTTTTATTTTGAAAGCTTTTTAGGTTTTTTTTAATATATATTTCCTCTCCCTATTATAATTTTAAGTTTATTTTTTAAATAATTCTTTAATTTGTTAATATTCCTCACTTTAATATTACTTTCAAATTGAAGAAAATAAAATATACAAGATAAATAGAGGTACAGAAG
>NW_027115269.1:0-3010 GCF_000696795.3 Halyomorpha halys | reverse complement strand
AAGGATATAAAGTACAGATAAAATATATAAAAATAAAATTAAAGGATGGATGACAAAATGTAAAGAATGAAAAGTAAGATTGGGAGGGGGGAGGGGGGTTGAATAACAGTTGAAAGATATGGGAGGAAAATTAACTTTTGAAATGCAGAACATAAAGTAGAGGAAGAATTATGGAGGTTTAATAATCTCCTTCTTATTATGTATGTTATCATTTTAAGTTTATTATTTATATATTTCTTTAATTTGTTAATACTCTTTACTTTAATATTATTTTTAAATGTAACGTATTTTCACCATAAACCGCCTTACCACTCTCTTAACTGTCGCCTCATTTTCTTGGCTATTTACCATCTCACAGGTACCCTTCCTATCTTGTTCATTATCTTTCTTTATGTTTAATTTTACTCTTATTCACTTTTTCCATCTCTTGTGTACCTTTATTTTTATATTTCTTTTTTATCTGTAGTTATTTCCATTTTCTTTAGTTGTCTAAAACCTTTTGTCATTCTTATTTAATTCTAATCTTCACATTACAAGTTTTTTTTTTAATTCTTAATTGACATTGTTCATTTATTTTTACCCCATTTAAGTGTTTGTGTCTTTTTTTAGCTCTGATGAACCCCTGCAACATGGTGTGAAGCTCATAATAAATAGTTTTACGACTATTTGAGTTTTCTTTGACCACACCTGGACCATCTCCCTTCTATAAATTTAAAAAGCATATAAATAAATTAAAAGAAATGAATAAATAAGTATATTTACATAACCCAATGATGGAAATTTGGATTGATCATGCTGGGGTAATACTGATGGAATACTGGGGTAATACTTCAAATTTTGAATGATCAGATTTCAAAATTTGAAGTATATTCGAAGGATCTTCCTTTTAATATTACAGACAGTCAATCAGTGATCTTTCAATTTTTTTAATTTCTTTAAAACATTTTTTAAACTTCTCTATATATGTATTTTTTTTTAATTGTTTTACTGTGGTGGCTATTTTATTTTTTATTTATTTCTATTTAATGATAATTTATTTTAATTGGTATTGCAGTCGTGTAACAGATTGATATTGTGTTGCAGATCATAACATTGATATGGTTTTGTCCGAGAAGGAAAAAATTGTAAATAAAAATAATATTTGAAATAAGTTGTATTTAGGTAATAGTTAATTATTGTTTGAAAAAAGAAAAAGTAGATAAACATTTTTTTTCCCTTTGTTAATTATGGTAGTGTTTATATATCCAATCATATAATGAAGGGAAAAACAAGTATTGACCTTAAAAGGGAGGTTTTCGATAGTTGTATTAACCCAGTGGTCACCTATGGATGCCAAGCGCGGTCACTGACTATAGCTCAGGAGAGGAAACTACAGGTGTGGTAAAATAATATTGGAAGAAGGATTGTGAATGTGCGGAAAAGAGATTGAATAAAAAATGCTTGGATTCAGGAAGAAACAGGACTCACTACTTGTAGTTCAATATTCAATCTTGATTGAAGATGACAAGATTGAGCAAATGGAAATGGGTAGGGCATCTCCTTCGGTGCGAAGATGACAGATGATCAAAAATTGCCACATAATGGACTCCATACGACCTTCAAAAAGAAAAGATGTAGCAATATGTTCAAGAGGATGGCAGGACCTCTCTGCTGAAAAAAAAGGGAAAGAACTCGCCTCCCAATAGGACTGGTCACCCCGGGAAGTGCTGACTAATAAATTTATTTATTTTTTTTTCTTTCTATCTTCTTTAAATGTTTATATTGTATTTAGTATGATTTTAATTTATTGCATAAATAAAAGGCTATTATTTCATTTCATTTCGTATATCCAATTATAGATTGATAAGCATGCTGTGTATAGGCAATCTGATGTATTTGTACACCATTGCCAAATAAAGCATTTCTCTTATTCCAACTGACAGTAAATAAAATTCATTATCGAAAGGTTAATAAAAAATAATCTTCAGTTTTTTATAATTGATTTATTTAATTTCGTTAACACAAACATACAGAAACAAATATACAATAACACATTTGATATTCCAATTTGTGAGGAGCCGTGCAGCGAAAAGAATATAAACATTAGTGGAATGTTTATGCTATAATTAAACATGTAAACTTTTAGGTTAAATAGATAACTGTTAGCACAGTAAATAGATTGAACAATGTCTCGACATTAATTAGCGAATATTGTGCATATTTATATAAAAAAAAGAAAAGAAAAAGAAAACACATCAAAGCAATTGGATGAAGAAGATTAACTACAATTCATTATGTTACATATTAATTATAATATTATAACCATTCTAAATTCTTTAAAAAGATGCACGTTTAATTTCATAATCGACCGTTTAATCGATCTTAATTGACCGTCGATAAGACAGTAAAAAACGATGAATTCTAACTGCTATAGGATATTTTATTCAAGCAAAAGTTATCAAACATAGTTAAAAATTTGATACATCACTTTCAATTAATTGATATAGTTTATAATAATATTACAAATTTTTGCGTATAATAACAATTCACATCATAGACATAAATAATCATTTATATTTAATATTAAAATTGAAACATGAACACTATTCATTTAATAAAACAAAAAATTAAATTTTCACTTTTACATAATTTAAAAAAAAAAAAAAAAATTACAACACATGATATAAAAACAAAGACAAAATTTTAGCGATAAAATATTTTCCATAAAATGTGTAATTAGACATAAACTCATATAACAACTCAACATAAAAACACTCTTACACATTTACAAAATTAAATAAATATTTGACTTAACAGTAGTGACTAGAATAGATGTCTTGAAAATCAATAAACAATTTTTTTTTATCAATATAAATATAATACAGAAATTCAATCAGTTTCTCATTTCTTCTGTTAAATTTTAAAATTTCACTCATAATGTTACGATACAGAACACTGGCACTAGACGAGGCTGGTGTTAAATTGGTTGGTACTGAAAGGTCACAGAAAATCTAAATAATTCTTATAGACC
>NW_027115268.1:6705-7704 GCF_000696795.3 Halyomorpha halys | reverse complement strand
CGGATCTGTTCGACAGGGGTAACCCAAAAAATGATTTATATAACCTAATAACAAACAGTAAACTCAAACTGGGATTATCTTCATTAACTAGTGTGAAAAATAATAGAACAAAAATACCATTATTTTCTTTATAAAATAAAAGAAACAAAAACTACATCGTATATATCGTATTATAGGATATATAATAATGAGTATATATAAAAAATAAATAACATAGACTATTTATTATATAGATCTAAAATGAACAGGAAACGTAATAAAACGTAAAATTAGATATAAGAGAAATAAAAAACAAAAATAGTACAAACTAAGAGGCGAGAACCTAAGGAAATAGGATGAGATTATATAAAGGTTAAGAAAAAATAAATAAATATAATATTGATAATACATAAATAAATAAGTAAAGAAAAAATCAGAACCGGCGTATAGATGCTGTTGAAATACACGGAATGAGTGACAAGATACAATTTTGGGAAAGACATATAGTGGAAAGGGGGAGTTGACGGTTACAATTGGTAACATATAAATAAAATACAACATTTATACGAAATGCAATAAAAGAAGTGAATGCATTTTTTTTGGGTTGGAGATTATTCTGGAGGTCAGAAATAAATGAAATAAAATTTTCTAACTATTTGTTTTATTACTATCATAAAATCATTAATCATTCATGAAAGCATTTTATTCGCTACTGAATGGCTCCAAGTTTCACATCTTGAAACTCAGTATTACGAATACCTTCATTAGAATGAGTCATAATGTATATTTATATCACAAATAATAGAAAGAAATTGGTACTAGAAAAAAAATGAAAGCCCGCCAAGCAAATTAAAAACTATTAAAAAAACCATTAAACCATGGACCACATCAAACCGTCCCAATCGCAGGGAGGAGGTAGCTATTGCCAGATTGAGAATAGGCCATAGGAATTTAACTCATAGATATCTGATCAATAAGCAATCACCGCCAAAATGTCAATACTGCAACAGTGTACTTACG
>NW_027115268.1:0-945 GCF_000696795.3 Halyomorpha halys | reverse complement strand
GAGTGGAACTTCATGAACCGTTTTTTGATATAATCCTCTATTGACTCCACTTGTAATTCTCGGTGAAATTGACTATTTCTTATGAACCAAGGAGCATTAACTGCGATTTTTAGGACTATTTAAACATTAATTAGAGATATTTTTCTTGATTTTCGATAAGCAAAATTATTATTTACTTCTCTAAAGTTTATTTATTTAATTACATCAGTTATTCAGGCCACCTTTGTTCCATTAATTTAATTGGATAAATTTATATTAAATAAATTCCAAACTTTCCTCTCTTTAATTATTACGTTAATTTTACTCCTTACAATCTTAAATCATGTACAATTTAATATCTTGTAAATGTATTGTAACATCTACAATAGTATGAACTTAAAAAGAAAATACAAATAAATGGAAAAGGGGGATAAGAATAAAATCAAGAATAAAGAAAGAAAATGAACGTGATAGAATTCATACCTGTTTTGACAAAAGTCAAAGTTAGAGTGTACTGTTTGTATTGGGAGGAGTGGGGATGGCAGTTAAGTACGTTACAATTGAAAGTTATTATAAAGTAAACAGTGTAGAAAAATATTAAAATGAGGTAAACAATAAATGATAATATTATGATAATATACATAATAGAGGGGGACACACGGATAGAAAACAAAGAAGAAATAAAGTAAAAAAAAAAAAAAAAAGGAAGTTAACACTTGAGAAGTAACAATGCAAAGATGCTGACATGTATGCATTTTTTTACGCGGTCGTAAAATCGATAGCATTTTCATATTCTGCATATCTCATAACATTTAAAGGGATCCTAACATGTTAGAAATTAAGAAAGTTAAAATAAATCGATCCGCGGTCGTAAAATCGATAGCATTTTCATATTCTGCATATCTCATAACATATAAAGGGACCCTAACATGTTAGAAATCAAGAAAGTTCAAATAACTCGATCCG
>NW_027115267.1:0-5088 GCF_000696795.3 Halyomorpha halys | reverse complement strand
AACTATATAATCAATTTAATTTTTTATGAGTATTATTTGTGAACAAGTCATTACTTAAAACTAATTTGTATTTAAATGTTTCTTGAAATTCACATATGCGAAACTTATTTTATTTTTGCCGACGTTTCGGCATAATTTTAGGCTTTCATCAAGGCTAAAAAAATTGTTATTTAATTTTTTTTTATAACATGAGAACAGAAAAAAAAACACTACTACAAGAAAATTAAAATGATGACAAGTAATATTACAAGAAGGTAAATAATAATATAGTAATAGAGACAATTTTATAAAATTCATTATTAATAAATAAATTCAATAAAAAGCTACTATTATTTTTTGGGACTCAGGATTTGATAATTATTTGTAATTAAATGGGATTTTGGGGATTTTTTTTTGTTGATCAATTAATATAGTCCCTCTACTTGACTAAACTGATTGAGGAATGGAAGTAACTATGTTTAAAAAATATTTTATCTTTTTAATGTCTTCCATATGAAATCCGAGTAAGATTACAGTTAAGTTAAAAAATTCCTCTCTTCGAACACGAAAATCTCTTCAAATTCATTAACTGTTGATTTACAAATAGAAAACTTCTGGAGTTTTTTTGTATTTTTGGAGAATCGATACGTTAAGAGGAGGTAATATATCGATGATCGTCCCAGTTGGAAACGGATTTAATAAATAATGTTATCCATAGGGTACACACCAGCTGGGTACGGCATGGTTGGGAATACGGTTTGTAATGTCGTGTTCTTGAATATATATTGAATGCTTAAAGGATACCCAATAACGAGGACGCCTACATAAGGCTATAAGATATGATTGGAAGTATCCAATACTCTAAAATAATAATATCTATAACTCATACAAACTAAAGCAGAATATGATTTTTTATAAAACAGGACACACTGAAAATCTTCAATAACAAGCAAAGAATTCAAAAATATCATTACTTGGGGTTCAAACATCGAAAGCAGATTTGGAAAATATGGCTAATTTCTCACCGTATTGGTTAACACCAAACGATATAAACCATATTACCAGCCCACGCAACATCCAACCTAAGCCAATCCCGGGAGCGAAGGAATTAGTGGCTGTTATCGGAGAGGAAGCAGTTGAGGGGTGGATCATCGTTAGGCGGATTCCTTTGTGGATCCCTCGCCAAAGATGATCTCCCTACAAAGGACAAATCTGAGCTGCTCTATATAATTCATGGCAGGTAATGGAAGCTACCGGCCATCTCTCCTAACGAGCCTTCGGAAATATGCGTCGTACGCAGGAGTGCCACGTGTCTTGGTGAAATTATCTTAAGTGCAAGTAAATTGAATCAGCCAAAGGGGCCATCATTTGTGTTTTTGTTTTGCTAACTTTCACGTTCAATTGGATAAGAAAAAAAGGAAATACTCTATATTCTAGGTGAAATTAGGGAATGCCATTTTTGTCATTTTTCCAAAAAAATTTATATGATTTAAATAATATAATCTCATACACTCATGTATTAAGGCTGTAAGTACTCAATCATACTGTATGTACAACTTAGGTAAACAGAAAAGTAAATTAAAAAAATATATAAGAAATTAAATGGTTCATCCATTTTGGTTTAGCTCTTAAATAAAATTATTTAGTAGATATGAATATTAAAAAACTTAAAAAACAGCTGTATATTATAATTAATGTTTTACAGTTGATGTGTGAAATAAATAATTTATTAGAAAATATTGTAGAGATACACTTGTAATATTTTATTATAATAGGTAGTACATGAATCAATACATAAAAATATAGTCAACACAGTATAAAAATATAATATATTTGTTGAGCCATGTAAATCGTGTTGAATGCAATATATTCAACAAGGCCAAATAACTTCTTTGGAACTTTACCTTGATTGGTGAGGGAAAATCTTTATTCTAAGATTGTTTTCCTTATGTAAATTATTTTATTAATTATTGATTAGTTAATTATTAATTATTTAATGGAAAGTGGTGAATAAAAAAAATTAAACGAGGCGTAACGATTTAAAAATGTTTTATAATACCATCGATGAAAACCCATAGTATTAACATAGAAGCATAAAAAGAAAAATAATTAAAATTGATTTCATCATTAGAACACTTACCAATCAGTGATGTGAATACAGTTACCAAAGTTATCATTTCATCGCCTATGTATTTAGATGCACTCATAATAATCACTATACAAATATATTCTGCGTTTGAACAAGGAAATACATTAATAAAAGCATTCGAGTCAATTAATTTTTAAAATTAAAATTTAATTTGAACGGAATGACTTTAAAAATAATTAACCAACTCAATGAGCACAGGAGTAGGAAAATTAGAATTTAAATAAGTCCCTCAAAGAGAGTATTATTATTAGATTTTCCTTATGTATTATTAGATTATGTATTTTATGAAAAGAAAAAATAATATACACATCTGTGAACAGAGTACGAATACATTTTTTGCTGGCTGTGACAAATTATTTAGTGTATTTTATCATGTGTGGATTGATTCTAGTTTCGTGTGACCCTCTTTGTACCTGATCGGTCAATTAATTAGAAGAAAACCTGAAGGTTACAGAATGAATCACTTTCTTGCATAATCGTTGGTCAAGAGACAGTTATAAGTACAGTTACTAAAGAACCTTCATGAGTTGTTATTGGATTTTTTACATATTTTTAAATATCTCATTAATAGGGAGTAGTTTAGGCCTGTGAATGTAAAAATGGAAACTCGTTTCATGTCTCTACTTGACAGCGATTAATAATTTAAGGTTGGAATGATGCAAATGCGGTTGTTGCAATCGATGAGTAAGCAACCGGAATAGGGTTAAAAAAGGTTACGGTAATTAACCTATTGATCAATCCTATAGATGAGATCTATTACAACCTTTAACCTATCTTGTAGCTTGCCAAGAACATTTTCGACGTTTATAAAATCTTAAGTGAACGTAATTGTTTTAACAGCTACATTACAGTCTAGTTCTTAAATCATCCGGAAAGGTCTTTAGAATAGGACTCGCTATAGAGGTCAACCTATTTTCCTCTGAGATCATCGCTTAGAATAACAACTATTACAAAACTTTTTGAAGTGAAATCCTCCTATAAACGACTTCCCGTGATAAATCGATTCCGGCAACCTTACCCTTCTCCTCGGAACTGTTCATGCAGAAACTTCAGCCTTCGGAGACAGCTTCAGATATTTACCGACACAGATCTCGAAGGCGTCTGGAGTAAACTCTATAGCACTGACCGTTCGAGAAAATCGAAGGGATTTATCTGGGTCATTATTGAAAAGAAAAAAAAAAAAGATAATGGAGCGTAGTACGAAGTGAGCCACAGTACTACTTAACATACTTTCTAGAGCAGACCGCTAGACCCTAATTAGATTCGACTGCACTCTCGGTGGGTGACATTAACAGTATAAGAAATGCATGACTCAAGTTATGACCTAGTTTTTATATAATGATCCTATCTTTTTATAAAATACAGCTGCTGTATATTTTAACTCGAATATGAATACTTTATCGCTAGTCTAGTTTCGGTTTATTATCTCTGATACTACGAGTATAGGTTTAAGAAAAAATTGAACACCAGCTCAGGATAACAGACGAGGAAACTGGGCACACGACGTGGCCAATCAACGGCATTTTGAACACAAATCATAATTTCTAATTAACGCTAAATATGAAATAAAAACAGCATAAATTATAATGAGGTCTCAATAGTTTTATATATATAAAAAATCACGATATGTTTTAGAAATGTAAAACTATTTCAAATAATAAGAAAAGATTACTTAAAAATAATATATATTTTTAAAGTTTATAATGATAAAATTGGTCAAATTTATCCAACCATTATTTCCTAAACAAGAATTCATTTGCTGAAATGTAGTCATTATACGGCTTTTTTTTTAGAATACAGAATTTTTAATGCATCGATTAAAAAAAAGAAAAAATAATTTTGCAGTTAGTTGCGGATAAGATTTATAGCAAACAATCTTGAATAAAGGACAAACCCAAATCAACAGAAAGTATTAATATTTTTTGCCTCAAATTACTGTTCAGGAGATAATAAAAATAAAGAAAGATACTTAATAATTTGAAATAAAGAGTTTTCAATCTTTAAAAATAAAAAAATAATAAAAGTTGTAGAACTTGAATCAATTGAAAGTAAGAATATTTCTTACCGAAAATTCCTGTTCAGGATAACAATAATAAAAAAAGTTAATTTAAAAAAAAATTGTTTGAAGTATATCAGTTAAATTTAACCAAATATTAGTTCCTAAACACAAATAAATATAAATAAAAAGCAACTGTAAAAATAATCAATACCAATTTTTTGGCTGAAATCAGAGTTTTCAATGTATCAATCGTAAAAATAAAAGAATAATAAAAATTAGTTACAGATAAGATTTATAGAAAAAAACGATCATAATAAATAAATAAAATAATATTATACTTTTATTTAATGTTTATTGTATTAACTGTTTTGAACATATTCGACCGTTTAATTTATATGTGAAATAAATGTAAATATAAAGTAACTATACATCTAATCGATAAAAAGGTTTTATCAAACAAGAGTTTTTGGTGTAGACGTAACAAAAAAAAATATATCTTGCAGTTAGTTGGAAATTAGATTTATGGAAAACAATCTAGAATCAAATTTATTGAAAACAATCAATCGATCTCACGGGATATTTCTTGTCAAAGTGGAGATATAATTTCAACAGAAATTCATAGGAATACATTTTTCAGTCAATCAGTTTTTTAAAGAGAAAGAAATTGAGAAAATTATATAAGAGTTATTTCAAATAATAGATAAAATTTCTCGCGAAATTATGATTACCAAAATAATGTCCAGTACAATTCTAAAATTTAACGTGCTATTAACTGATAATTCGTTTATACTAAGTGGAAAAAATTTTAATCTGTACCACTACAACCCATGAAAAGTCAGGAGTGCAGTACTTTATACTGCAAGTACTGTTTCTAAACCAACGGTTGTGCAAGAAGATGATTTGAATCATGCTCGACCGCCAGATTTTTACCTAATTAAGGGTACAAATATTATAATAATCT
>NW_027115266.1:0-1224 GCF_000696795.3 Halyomorpha halys | reverse complement strand
TTTAGCTAAATAAGTCTATATATGTACGTTATCGTTATAGCTATATTGTGTATTAAATATTGACGAAGCCAAAATCAGACATGCAGAAAAATCATATCTATAAATCAGAACTTTTGAATAGTGATATATCTGATTAAAAAAAAATCATTCATCGAAAAGATCCTGTTTATAAAAAATTCTATATATTCTATAGTATATTGAAAAAGATCAGGTCATAAATTCGACTTTACTCTAAAAAAAAAAAAGAAAATTTGACCACAATTTTCTAGATTGGAGCTTCATTTCCAATCCTAAAAGCTCGTGAAAAAAATGTGTTCATCAATCAAATCTTTAAAACCCTACATGTATATTTAAAATTATTCAAATACTCGGTATTCAGTATTTAGAAAACACAGGGTAGATAAAACCCAGATTCCGCCGTGACGATGTGATAATAATGACAGCAGCCTCAGTATTGTGCAGTCAGGATAGTTTTGTTTGATATCTGTTTTGTTGATTATCAACTATCTTCGTATGCGCTACAAGCGGATTGTAACTTATAGCATCCTAGCTCCTAACGTATTGTAATTTATAGCATCCTAGCTTTTTTTCTTTTTTCCTCCTCCTCCTCGTCATACGGGATACGGCAGCAGGGGTAGTGCGCTAGAATTACGCATGCCACAGCCACCAATAATTGTCTTTATTATTTATTGCAGCCTTGTGCTTGGGTGAACACCTTTTAGATGGGGTTACACCTTATCCACCTGCACCCGTCCGTGTGCCTCCTCCAGCACGCAGCCTGGTCTCATTCTGGGTCTTCTTCTTGAACTATATTTTCTTGTATTGGTGGCTCGCCGATTCCAGGTGATCGAGCCCTTCCTAACGTAAAGTCTCCAAATCGGCCTGTCTTGGCCTACTGCTTGCTGTTTGCAGCATGCATCTCTTTCAGAACTTAGTTGATTCTGTCTACCCATCTGGTTTTTGGCCTCCTACGTGGTATCTTGTCAACTATAGTGGTATTCATTCTTTTGTCGAGGCGTCCTGATGGATTGCTTCAAGCCACATGACCCGCATATCTTTACCTCTCTGCCTTCATATAACGAGATTTTGACTGACCAGTCTCTGCAAACAGTTCACTGCTAATTCTTCTTCCCCGTGTGTTAAGCTCCGATCCAAGATTGTTCCTGTAACTGCACACAAGACTTTCCTTCCAACTCTCTTGATTCTGCTTTATATATATATATA
>NW_027115265.1:5871-7345 GCF_000696795.3 Halyomorpha halys | reverse complement strand
TATATAATATAGTTGATTACTCATCTTAGTAGGGAAACACATATTATAGAACAGTTGGGCAAAAGATAAGAGAGAATAAAACACTGAAAGATTTCAACTAATTAATAGCAGAAAAAATAAGTAAATAAGATACGAGCTAAGAACAGAATTGATGTCATTGTAGACTAAATAGAGTGACA
Organism: Halyomorpha halys; assembly: GCF_000696795.3. NCBI lineage: Eukaryota > Metazoa > Arthropoda > Insecta > Hemiptera > Pentatomidae > Halyomorpha > Halyomorpha halys. The sequence goes on along the minus strand of NW_027115265.1, from coordinate 7,166 downwards.
AATTATTAAAATTGACAGATCTCTCTGATTTAATGGAGTGAGGGTCATTTCAAAGTGATGACATCCACAACCTCAAAGTAAAAGAGCCCAAGAAGAGAAAAGACAGTTATTTTATCCCAATTTTTAATTATTATAATGAAAACTATGTATAATTACTAGTCAAAATTAATGAGTCTGCCAAGTATAGGTAGGGGAATAAAAAATGACAGCTGTTTCAAAAAGTTTAAAAAAATTAATTCTTCATTCGGAGCTCCGCATCGTTAAAACTACCTATAACACTAGAAAATATAATAGAACATTATTTATAGTAGCCCTTAAAGAGCTGTTTGTTTACTTTTAATAGTTCCAAAGGTATAGTTTTTTAAAAAGGAACATTTCATACAATTGTAATTCATGACTTTTATCTTCGTAGAAATAGTAGTTTTCATGATGTTTGCCAAAATAAATTCACAAAATGTTGATTTTTAGTTGTTTGGAAATTTTTTTTTTTATTTATGAAAAAATATATCTCAAGAACCATTAGGTGTACAGAATTATGCCAACACTCAAATCAAAGCTAGTTAATTGTACTACAAAATACTATGTAACATTCATCTTCGTAGGAGTAGTACTTTTCATGATATTTGACAAACTACATTTACAAAATGTTGATTTCTAGTTGTTCGTACAAAATTTTTGATTAATGAAAAAATATATCTCCGGAACCATTGAGGCGGATCCACTTGTTGGCCACTCGCCACGAATCGGAGGCTTGTACAAATGCTCGGTAAACAAAGAGCGGGCCATCCACATGTCAGTGTTATTCAGAGAGGCAAGCATGGCGGAGGTATAAGTGGTTTCAGCCATTGCACTGGGATTATATTATTTTTATTACAAAAAAAAATAAAATAAAAGGAAATTAAATATAAATAAATAAGATTAAATATAAAACTTATTATAAAAATGAACTACAACCTCTTAACAGCTCTCAGTTACAACTAGACAAAGAACAATGGTGGAGATGCTACATGAGCGCTCTCATGAACCCCTTTGATCTGTGTCCAAAAACCGACTCTCAACGGATCGGCAACGAGCTTAGGCCAACTCATACAGGCCACCCATCCACATGCTCGTGGATGTCGCGAGTTCGCCTTGGCTTGGCCAACATGTAGAGGCCCCTTTAGATGTAGAGATATCTGCCAGCACTCAAATTAAAGCTAGTTTAATGTACTATAATCTACTCCTACAAAGATAAACATCATAAACTACTTTATAATACATTCATCTAGCTTTAATTTAATGTACTATAATCTACT
>NW_027115265.1:0-286 GCF_000696795.3 Halyomorpha halys | reverse complement strand
CTTTATAAGTAAATAGCTGACCCCGCAATGCTTCGCTAATGCTATATTTGAGGACATATATAAATTTACTGAACACAACTGGTAGATGAATATAAATTATCGTATTTAGTCAAAATTAAACATTTACGTATACTTTATTATTATGATTTGGTAACATAAATTAAAATGAATAAAAACCATTTTGATGATTCAACATTATTGGAAGAGATCAATAGAAAGATTACAGATCAGGATGATCACCAATCACATTGAAAGCTGGATTTAAAATAAATTCATATAAAATAAA
>NW_027115264.1:0-3474 GCF_000696795.3 Halyomorpha halys | reverse complement strand
AATAAAAAATAAATATTATTATGTGAAATTTATTAGCGTTAAGAAATTACAGTGGTATATCTGGACCTCGTTCTTTTCAGAGTGGAGAGGGAAGCTTAAAAGATTAGAGCTACCTTCTAATTGCACCAAACACCCAGAAAAGCAAAAATAATCCATGAAAAAACAAATGTTAAATTAACTAAAAACTTAATGAAGCGATAATTTTGTATGTAATTATGATTATACTGCAAAAGTAATTTATCATTAATATAGAAGTATAAATGAAATCTTTGTATACATTTTTAGATCGTAAACTGCAACATTTTATAAGTGGAATTTTACTAATAATCCAGCTCGGTATTAGTCATATTGACGTACACTGTTGCGTCTTTTAGATTATTGCGGTAGGACCGCTCGGGTACTCAGACACTCAGTGGTGGAAAACTAAATTATTCAAATCTTCTGTAATTGTCATGTATTTTTATGTTATTAAGGGTGCTGAATTAAATGATATCCTTTGTTTTTATTCAATATTTTTCAGGTTTAAAAATACAGATCTTATTTTTTCCATCATTAAAATCATTTTTCTATAAATAAAATGTTTTTCGGATTCATTGTGGTTATTTTGATTATTGTTTTGGTTACACCTTCCAAGAAGGCCCGTGACTTCATACGTCTCAATAGGCCAATGAAATTTAAACAAAAGTTGCTCCAATATGTACTCTTTTATAAGAAAATATTCTCATCATAATGATCAATAAAGATAATTTTTTCTGGTCTATCAAAAATGTTCAGAAACGAATGTTTCCGGTATTAAATTAGAAGTGGCCCAAGAAATTTAGAAACAAATATTTTACGAAACAAATCTACTCTGGCATAACTATAATATATACACTAACTTTCGTTAGTACTGACGTACACGGATAGTAAAAAAAAAAAATAATAACATCAACTTGTAAGAACTAGCTTTTTCCTAATGCCTAAATAGCGTCTGTAAGATTAGATCTACAGCTCACAAATATCGTTTAATTGGAGAACTAATTACAGTGAATTCGTTTGTAGGTACTTGAGTGTAAAAAAACATGTAAGAAATGTTCAACATTTGTGATAAGACACATTTGATTTTGGAGTTTTTTTCACACCTCCACCACTATGCGATGTACAGCTGGTCGAGGAATATTATTTTTCTTGCACCATAAGATTATGCGAAGGTGATTCCTCATTGAGCTATTTTTTCCTATATGAATTGATTCTGAATGAAAAACGGCCAAAAATGGATATACTTTATTTTTGATAATCCGTGACTTACTTTTCCTTGTTCAACCATTAGCTTTTCAAAATAATGAATGACTTTGGCACAATTTTTATCTCTTTGCAGGCTAGGAACATTATAACATGATTTTGCAGAACTGGACATTTATAATGTAGACATTGCTGCTATATAGGAGTTGAGGTGGACCGGTTAAGGAATGTTGCAGATGTAATGACCGCAATCACTTTTGAAACTAGTTTAGTTGAAAATAAGAGAGCTGTCTAGCTTATCAAAGCATTCAAGCGTCAATGCAAAAAATAAAATTATATCTTTATTGAAATTTACAAATGTACATTTATATACATACATCCAATAAATTTGATATTAGTTTATATTGGAGTGATACAGGCATGTAGAGAAACTACTCATTGGCAGCACTATAATGTCGTTTTTACATTAGCAGGTCTCGTGGAAATTTTGTTTTCAGGCGCATCGGAGGATAGTCAGGAATGGAAGAGGAAGCAAGGTTAGAAACTAGTGGGTTTCGTTGGTTCGGGAGTTTATAATGGAAGGAATGATATCTTGTTCGGGCTTGACATAGCTTACAAATGGAACATTAAGGTCTTTTTGTATGATCTTATTTGTGACAAAGTAAGGGACATTCAGGATTTTACGAAGGATTTTGGATTGTATGGATTGACTAAGAGAGGAATTCGAAGGTTTAGTGAAGCCCCTAAGCTGAACTCCAATGTGCGAATTGGCCTTATTACAATCATGCAGATCAGTCTTTTGTAATGTGTTGGAAGTTAAGACCGTTTGCGTAGTACGTGCTGTGCTAATCGGAATCGACGTGCATCTTTCTGTCTTTTCATTCTTGTGTGAGCATTCCAGGCTAGTCGTTTATCCAGTAGTAGCCCAAGGTAGAGGATCTTTTCGACACGCGTAAGATCAACATTCTTAAAGCATACTGTGCGGCAGTCGGTAGGTTTACGACGAAGAGTAAAAGTTATTTGATGGAGTTTGTTGGGATTTATTTTAATCCTCCAATTATGACATTATTTTTCGAGGGCTGTGATTTGGGATTAAAGAGTTTGGGATGCAATCAAAGGATTATTATTAACTGCGATCACACATATGACATCGTTATACGTGGTGAGGATATTGTTGGCGTGGGAAGTCAGCTGTATAGATGGTATAGAGAATGGGACAATTCATAAATATGTTTTATTGAATATTTTGAGATGCCCTCGAGTGGTCATACAGAGTAACCAAGAACAGATGAAAGAACTCTGTCTTCTTTCATCTCCACAATTAGGAAGAAGAGTATAATTGCATCGAATAACGACAACGGACGTTATCTGTTTTCATTGTACCCTTTATCCACAAAGAGAACCACAACCCACCCTTTACCCACATAGCGTTTAAACGATAGGGTAACTATTTAAATAGACAATGTCCTGCGTCTCAAAATTAATAGGTGTGGGGTACTACAAAAGTGCTATTGTTGATAAGATCATATTCGAGAGACCATAAGATATATAAGACCATCTCCGTAGTTACCCGAACAAATTGACGACTCTTTTTTTTTTTTCTATTGACATAAACTAGAGATGGGGTCATGCAAAGAACCCTTACAGACAAGGCTTTAAGAAGCAGGTTGTTCATGAAATATGACAGTATCTCCAAAGCTTTATACTTTCTTTTTTTAACCTATCGATTTCGATCAATTTAGATTAAGCCAAATATTTGTTTTTGTTTTTTTCATTTTGGGTAATCTTTTTTAAATGTTATTCTTATAACACATCAATTTGAAATTCTGTATAAACCGTGTGTTTCAACTTGCAACATTGATAGAAATTCATTTATCTACCCAGTAATTCATTCATCCAATATAGAAAATTTGTCATTTTTCAAGGTCCTAGAACACACCGCAGTATATCACACATTATAAGGGTTTTCAGATAATATTTCAGATTTTTAAGCTTTGATGGTACATAGCTGGAAGGTTTGGATTTTTTTTTTTGTTTTAATTTTCAATTTTAGAAAAATTATTGCTTTGCCAAAAACTAATATAAAGGTTGTATTTTAGATGAACATTTTATGTAATAATTGCTTATTATAATTATTATAATATTCAGGGCTTTCTTTCAGAATAAAATTGTTATTTTATCAACATAGATTAGATTAGATTAGATTTTTATTCAGAGCGATCAACATCTAGGTTATTACACCCTTTTTACTTC
>NW_027115263.1:2812-3207 GCF_000696795.3 Halyomorpha halys | reverse complement strand
ACATTTTTATGAAATGTTGCTTTTTAAAAAGCTATATCTCGAAAACTATTTAACGTAAATAACTCTATTAGGGCTCATATTTTATCAAATTTACTTTTCTTTAAATGACGTTCTCTTAAGTTTTCTTGTGTTGTTCCTACTTTTTAAGATATAGAGCTCCGAATAAAAAATTATTTCTTTTTTATCGCTTTGAAACAGCCGCCATTTTTTATTCCCTCTACCTATACTTGGCAGACTCATCAATGTTGGCTATTAATTATACATAGTTTTCATTAAAATAATCAAAAGTTGGGGTGAGATAACTGCATTATTCTCCTCTTGGGCTCTTGTACTAGAAGGAGAAACAGCCAAATAAAAATGTGTATTGATCCTAAATTGTTTAGAAATGGAGACAG
>NW_027115263.1:0-980 GCF_000696795.3 Halyomorpha halys | reverse complement strand
AAAAAAAGACATGTACCCACTACAACACATTAAGAGCCAAGAGTTCAGTACTTGGTAAAGGAGTTGTTAAGTACGTTGTTTGCTCATGAATACTTCCAACCACCAGATTTTCCCCATTTAAGGGAATGAATTTAAAGAATTTCTTAAGGCACTATGTATTTCTGAAAATTTAAATAGTGTTTTGAATTTTAAAACTGATTCCAAAGACCTCGATAATTTCTTTTCCGAAACAATAAGTATTTTAAATAAATAATTATGTGTTTTTTGTTGGCATTTCTCATTTGTCGGCTTGGTATTTAACAAAACAATGAAACCTTTTAAAAATTCTGATGATTTATTGAAAATTATTTATGGAACACATTTTTTATTTTAAGATGTTAGTATATTTTTAAACTTTATTTTAATTTTAGAATAATAATATTTTAATGTTGGCAATCCCTCTCCTACTGGAGATGGTTCTAGTTTAGTTACCGTCATGGTTTATAGAGTTTTTTTTTGTTTATATTTTAACGGCATTGGAATTTTTCATACACCCAAGTATAAATTTATTTGTATTACCATCATATTTTTGTTATGGTTGGAGGTCAAAGTTTTTCATTTTGTGGGACCGTCATTCATTTGTGGGAACGCCGATCGGCCATCGGATTCGGACCGGCCCCACCAATAGAACTCAGAATGGTAAGATTGTGCCCAGCTACTGTACCAGTACGGTCAGGTTCTAGAGATGAGCACCAATATATCTTGTATCTCAATGGTAAGTCCTTTTACTATAAAATGTGTGGTTTTTAAGTTGTAAAATAATGCTCTGGTGATGCCTAAACGGGCGAAAAATTGGCAAGATCAATAAACTAATTTTCTTGAGACTTGTAATTAAAAAAAAAATTAAATGGTGGTAAATTAAAAGTAGATTTCTAAAAACGGTTGAAATTTGACTCGTTCTGTCGATTGGAATGTTAATTTGAAAAATTAGTTGGGGAGAA
>NW_027115262.1:28293-29082 GCF_000696795.3 Halyomorpha halys | reverse complement strand
AAATAAAAAGAATTTTAATAGTTTTAACTAATTTCAAATATAAAATATAGCTTGGGTTCAAATGAAATGCTTTAATGTTTAACAGATAGGAGAATTTTATTTAAATGTTATAATATAATTAGACTCTTAATCTCAGGGCGGGTTTCTAGGCAATCAGAACACTAGTTTTTAATAACACGTAATTTAAATTAATAACTATTTTACACATGTATTTAAATTTAGGTATAACAAAACAAACCTATTTCATAGAATCTTCTTTTGATGATTTTCTGAACAAACTAACACTGACTGTGGGCTATCTTTCAGTAAACAAACACTAATGAAACAAAGCATTGGTCCTTGAACAGTTTTTTCTTTTTTTAAAAAGAAAACTTTTTAGACATTAGTGCTTACGCGCAGGCAGGGAATGATGCTTCCTGGATGAGGAGGTCCTCATCCTCTCTTGCTCTAAGGTGGACATCTTAAAACCGGAGACATCGGAGTCACCCATGAAGAAAAAAGGATTCTTTGTTCGGATCGCCGAACAAAACACTTCGGTGGATTGAGAGTAAAAAACTTTTAGAGGACCAAGATTTTGTTTTGTTAGTGTTTGTTTGCAGAATGATTGCCAACAGTCAGTGTTAGTTAGTTCAGAAAATCATCAAAAGAAGATTCAATGAAATTGGTTAATTTTGTTCTACCAAGAATTAAATACATTTGTAAAAGAGATATTAATTTAATAAAGTTATAATAGTATAAGTGTCTGTTTCTGATTACCTAGAAACCTGCCCTGAGATTAAGAGTCTATAA
>NW_027115262.1:27926-28243 GCF_000696795.3 Halyomorpha halys | reverse complement strand
ACGCCAGAACAATAGAAGAAAAGAAAACATCAAGGATCTCAAAAGGAAGACCGTGAGCTTGGTTAGTTTTGTTATAACTAAATTTGAATACATTGCAAAATAGATATTAAGAGAAATTATTGTATCTGTATTCTGATTGTCTAGCAACAACACGCCCTGAGATTAAGAGTCTTGTTATATAATAAAATTAATTATTAACTATTTGATATTAAAGTTCTTAAAATTAGAACCCAATTATTTTTTATATTTGAAAAAAGTTATAAAACGAGCAAAGATTCTTTTTTTTTTATTTTTGTTAAAACTAACACATTTCCATA
>NW_027115262.1:27574-27876 GCF_000696795.3 Halyomorpha halys | reverse complement strand
CCTCAAGGCAGGTTTTGGTTTTTGGAGGGATCGTCAGTCGGGTCTGTGGCGCCAAAGAGAGTAAAAAACTTTTAGAGGACCAAGATTTTGTTTTGTTAGTGTTTGTTTGCAGAAAGATTGCCAACAGTCAGTGTTAGTTAGTTCAGAAAATCATCAAAAGAAGATTCAATGAAATAGGTTAGTCTTGTATTACCAAGAATAAAATAAATTTGTAAAAGAGATATTAATTTAATAAAGTTATAATAGTATAAGTGTCTGTTTCTGATTACCTAGAAACCTGCCCTGAGATTAAGAGTCTATAA
>NW_027115262.1:22469-23533 GCF_000696795.3 Halyomorpha halys | reverse complement strand
TTATTTATATTAAAAAAATCATTCAATTTATATTAAAAAAAATTATTCAATTTAAACTCTTCTAAAAGCTGTTCTGTCATGTAATAATAAAATATAATAGGAAATTTTAATAATTTTAACTTTTTCTCAAATCTAGGGTGTAGTTTTGAAGACAAGGTCAAATAAAAAGATTAAATATTAAATGAATATGAGAATTTTTATTTTTAATTACATATCATATTATAGACTCTTAATCTCAGGGAGAGTTTCTAGGTAATCAGAAAGAGACATTTTTACTATTAAAACTATTAAAATAATATCTCTTTTACAAATGTATTTAATTCTAGGTAGAACAAAACTAACCAATTTCATAGAATCTTCTTTTGATGATTTTCTCAACAAACTAACACTGACTGTGGGCAATCTTTCAGTAAACAAACACTAATGAAACAAAGCATTGGTCCTTGAACAGTTTTTTACTCACTATCCACTGAATTGTGTTGTTTGGCGATCCAAACAAGGAGCCCCTTTTTCTTCTTGGGTGACTCTTTGATGTCTTCTTTTTTCAAAATGTCTCCAACTGAGAGAGGCTAAGAGATTTTCTGGACATCCTACCTCTAGGCGATGTCATCCATCTCCCGCCTAAGCAACGAATCCCAAAAACCAAGTTTTCTTCCTTCTCCTTCTCTTGTTGTTAGTTCTCAACATCGATTGTAGCACTACAGTTAAGAGTTTTTTCCTATGACTTTCTTCATAAATAATTTTCTTTAATACTTCTTCTTAATTTCTATTTTTTCTTAAATGTACTGTAATTTCAATTATAATGGGGAGTTAAAATAAAGTTTTTAAAATATTTTAATCTGCTCAACATGGCCACGATTCAACGGACTTTTGAAAGGACTCATGCCGCCATCTTGGATTTGAATGATATCTTTTGTGACTGCATATTTTACTGATCAAAATTGGTTAACTTGCTTTTTTGATTTAATACAACAAATTAACAATACTGAAACGATATACATAAAATAAATGAAATTGAATAACATATTTATTATAGATGATGAAAATTGGTTAGCTTGTTTTTA
>NW_027115262.1:19257-21094 GCF_000696795.3 Halyomorpha halys | reverse complement strand
ATCAGTAAAATATGCAGTCACAAAAGATATCGTTCAAAGCCTAGATGGTGGCTCGTGTCCTGCAAAAAGTCCATTGGATCGCAGCCATGTTGAGCAGATTCAAATATTTTATTTAACTTCCCATCACAATTGTAGTTACAGTGAATTTAAGAAAAAATAGAAGTAACGAAAAAGTGCAAAAGAACAATATTCAGAAAGTAAATCATTTGCAAAAACCCAAAACTGTTGTGCTACAATCGATGTTTACACTGAACATCGAAAGATCACGGTTGGTGAAATGCATTCGTTGCTTAGGCATGGGCGGGGAATGATGTTTCCTGGATGAGGAGGTCCTTATCATCTTTTGTCCAGCTCAAAGGTGGATATCTTGAAAAAAGAAGACATCGAAGAGTCACCCAAGAAGAAAAAGGGACTCTTTGTTTGGATCGCCAAACAACACACTTTGGTGGATGAGAAGTGAGTTGAAAACTGTTAGGAAACCAATACTATGTTCCGTTAGTGTTTGTTTGCAGAGAGATTACCAACAGTCAGTGTTATTTAGTTCAGAAAATCATCAAAAGAAGATTCAATGAAATTTGTAAGTTTGTTCAACCTAAAATGAACTGCTCCCGCACCCCGTACGCCAGGAATAGCAAGGGAAGGGGATTAAAAAAAAAAAAAAAAAAGGCTAAGTTGAGTGTAACAAGTAAGGGAGGAGCAATATCACGATTTGGTCGCAACCAGGCATGAAAAACGACCAGATCTGTAAAACAATGAATAATGCTTCCAAACCTGGAGGAAAGTGTCACCTGTACATTGGGAATGAAACCGCTTCGGAGAAGATCAAGCGGCTATGGTATGATGAACACATAGGAATGGACAGGACACTCACCCAATGCAAGCTGATGGTGGAAACCCTGCAAGCATTAAAGAGAAGGTACTTTTGGTGGGGTATGAAGAAGACTATCACAGAAGTTGTAGGAAACTGTGAAGTTTGTCTATGCAGTAAGTATGACACCCACTAAAAGTACAAGAGGCAAGAGGAGAAGCCTACTGCAGAAGCACCGCTCAACGATCTACAGGTCTACACTTTCATATGGAGAGGATTTCAATGGATCTCCATAATTGATCTTTTAAGTAAGGCAGCAATGGTCCACTATTTGCAGTACAGGTCATTGGAAGCAGTGTTAGCAGCTCTCCGATTGTGGTTCCAATTCTACGGAGTTCCAGAGCGTATCTCATCAGATTCAGGCAGAGAATTCGACAATGCCATGATTCAAACGGAAATGAAGGACCTGGAGGTATCATGGCATCTCAATACACCAGGGCACACCAAGAGCAGAAGAAGCATACAGTGGCTTCATGGCACGGTGAGTGACCATCTTCACTTATATCAGATCGACAATGGATTGGAACCAGATGTAGCAATGCCTAAGGCTATAATGACATATAATCATTCCGTACACACCATCATGGGGTTTTCACTGTTTGAGATTCTCTTTAGGCTTCGAGGACTATAAGGGCATGGCAGTGGACGGTGAGGAGATACACAACAAGCATGTTGCTCAAAGAAAGTTATGGGAGAAGGCACGAGGAAGAATGGAAAAGGAAAAAACAAGGAGGACGGTGCGGGAACATTTAAAGGTCACAGACAGGATGGGAGCAATCAAAAACAGCTTTTGCTGTTCAACCTTTCAACAGCCCTGATGAAGCCCTGCAAAGTGGGGCAAAACATCGGACATTAAATTGTTATAAACTATTTGTTATTTTTTTTACCGCAACCCTGACCATCTTCTTATATTTAAGTTTTACGGTCAACTATATATATTGTAATATGCTCTTTTTGAGTAAATAATAT
>NW_027115262.1:14486-15894 GCF_000696795.3 Halyomorpha halys | reverse complement strand
TTTTTTTAATTTTTAAAAATAATTTGAATTTTTGTATTTTTAGAAGTTTCTTTTCTTTTTTTTTTCTAGTTTGTATCTTTCAATCTTTCGTTTTATAGTTTTTTATGTTTAATTATTTCAAATACAACAATAATGAAATTCAGCTATACATTTATTATATTTTCACTATTCTATACGGTTGGCCTAGTAAAGGTTCCTTTTGAACCCCTACCCACCGTAACACTAACACTCTAGAGTAAACAAGTAGTAGCTAATTCAAATTCAACCTGATGCCATTTCCACAAGTCAAAAGCTTATTTTATCCTTCTAAACATTGTAATTTATATGTTTTTTTGTAGCATCTGCCTTTTATATGACAACAGATTCAGAAAATATTTCAGAACAAGGAATGATTTAACTAACAAACATTTAAAGGTCAGAATTATTTTTAAAAAATAATAATAACTAACATTACGTTAAAAACACTTATATGCTGACTTACCTCTGTGCTTCAAGAACATCAAAAACTTCAACTGTTGTAGACATTCTCATTTTAGCATGAGCTTCCGATAATCTTATAAGAGATTCCAATTGCCTTGGATAAGCACTAATTTGTCCTTCTCTACTACCAACTCTTCGCATTTCAACATAGGCAGTTACAAGATGATTAGAAGCTTCAGGACTTAGTGATGGGATTATATTTTCACGGCAGTATGTGATATAATCTCGTAAAAGCCTTTGGTCCTATAATCAATAATTGTACATAACATATTCTCTTTCTTTGAATATCTCACTAAATTAGCCACATATAGAAAATATTAAGATTGTGGGAAGACATCAGTAGCTTTTACATTTAAATGCCACATAACTTTAGAATTGATATTAAATAGTACTAATTATTTCTCAATTTAAAGGGTATAATTACGTTAAGGTTACTCTAATTAATGATAACTTTAAAATATTTCTATTAACAGAAAATATAATATAAAATGTAAATATAAAAATATAATTTTAGAATAATTAACTTTAATAGCACATAAGTTCTAGCATTATTCAATTAATTTGAATAAAAAGGAGTGTAATTTTACAATTATCCCAAACCTAAGATATAAAAATATTATACACTGAAATAAAAAAATAAAAGCATAACTAAAATCATCTATGACAAAAAACAACTTTTTATCAAAAAATAGGATATTACAACATATTGTGATAAATATATATTTTTTTTTGTATCAATGTTAAATGTTGTTTCAGTATTGTTGTATTGAATCAAAAAAGCAAGCTAACCCATTCTCATCAGTCAAATATAAAGTAAAAATACATTATTAAAAATAAAGCCAAGATGGTGGTGCTGCTCTGAAGTCAGTAGAATCGCTGTAATGTATAGCAGATTCAAATATATTGTAATAATTTTATTTATTAAAAA
>NW_027115262.1:11387-12200 GCF_000696795.3 Halyomorpha halys | reverse complement strand
GTTAGCTTGCTTTTTGGATAAACAAAACAAATTAACAATCTTAAAATGATACATAAAATAAAACATATTATAAACCCTTTATTCATCAAAATATATTATTTACTCAGAAAGAGCATATTACAATATTTTAAATATATTTAAAAATTACTGAATTCGGCTCTAGCCATTGACAGCCACACATCGGGTCCAAATTATCCTCGTGTGTGGATGGGTTTTTCTAGTTCAATTCGATTGAAAATTGGCATAATCGAAAATAGTGAGGCAAGGAAGTGATATGCAGAGTTTCATGTAAATCAGGTCTGGATTTTGAAGTTTAGCGAGAAGAGAAGCAGCGACACCAAGGCGGGCCTTATCAAGTGGAAGGAACCGACTTGTCACCCTCCACCACTCATCGGACCCAGTTGGCTGACGATCAAGGTCACCACCATATCTTCTAAGATCACCTGGGTGGGTTTTTATTTATTTATTTTTTTTTTTTTATATTATTCATGATAGGGGATGTGTTTGTAACTATGTATCAAATTGTGATTGATTGTTCTGCATATTAGTATTAATATTGAATGTATGGCTGGAAAGGATTGAAGAGTCAATTGTACCATGATTGTTTGGGGGGGAGGAAATTGATTTATAACTCTAGTAAAGTTGTTAATTTTTTTTTTCTTTTCTTTTGTATCCTCTTTCAGGATTTTGTTCTATTTTGCAGTGAAAAAGTCAGTTTACTAGCATGGACAGACAAACATTCATTATTCATAGCAGTGGTCAGAAATATAGAAGTAATCAATCATTTGGATTTCTTCTTTTATTAAATTTGGT
>NW_027115262.1:7929-8277 GCF_000696795.3 Halyomorpha halys | reverse complement strand
CGTATTTCTTTTAGACAAAGAAAACTGGTTAGCTTGCTTTATAATTTAAAATAACAAATAACAATATTAAAATTATATATAAAATAAAACATATTCAAAACCCTTTATACATCAAAATATACTATTTACTACAAAAGGAGCATATTACAATATATTAACCAATTATTAACTTATTTATACTGTTTTGACGAGTTTTATGATTTTTTAATCATATTTATATCTTAAATGTTTGTACATATATTTTAACCAAGAGACTAATATATTTTTTAATCAATTTTAAACTATTTATATATTTTTAACTTGCATGTTGTTTTTATCATATGAACAATAATTCTATATTTATATGCA
>NW_027115262.1:3650-7629 GCF_000696795.3 Halyomorpha halys | reverse complement strand
TTAAAGTGTCTGTTCTGATTGCCTAGAAAAACATGCCCTGAGATTAAGAGTCAATAATGTTATAAAAAATAAAATAAATTTCTCCTATCTGTTTAATATTAAAGCTTTTCATTTGAACCTAAGCCATACTTTAGTACTATCTAAAACTACCCATTTCCCTTTTATTTATTTTTAAAATTTTTTTGAATATTACAATATAACTTTGTTTCAATATATAAAGTAAATACAAATAAAGGGCCACGGTACTTGGTGTAAGAATATCATTCTCGACATTATCCAGCGTACTATTCATATTTGCACTGCTTTTTTTGCCAACCTTTACTTGCAAGCATGGTGCAATTGGACTGGTTATGTTAGGGAGAGCAAATATCAAATTATTCTTTCATGGCAACAGAGCACGACGCATTTTGGGAATTGGAATATCCCAGATGGCAGATATGAGAGATCCCGGGCACAAGTAGAGCGAACTAACCAATCATATATTCTTCTTTCAAGAATCATAGTTTTTGTTGTCTTCTATCTCAAAAACAACCATTGATAGTAGACAAAGGGTTGTTCCTCCGCTGGTTTCCAGGGCACCTCTAATCCACCGGTGATCTAAACAAAAAGTCTTTCTTCCTTCAATCTAACACTGACCGGAAAAAAGGATGGTCAGCACCCCCTGTATCCAGGAAACGTATCTCTTCCCACGACCTAACAACACATGACCTTCTTTGTTCATTGTTCGAAAGTAGATGCAAACATTGATTGTAGCACAACCGCTCAAATTCACGATGTAAATAATTCATTAATAATTGTTATCGTTTTCTTTTTCTTCTTATATTAATTTGTACTATAATTGTGGTATAGAAACAACAAAAGTTGATTTCAATCCACCCACTTAACATAGTAGTAATTCAAAAGTTTGGACGGACGCGTGCCCCATCTTGAAATATTTCAAAAGACTTTGTTTTGGCCCCATAACTTCTGAATGATGAAATTGTTTAGCTTACATTTTGGTTTAATAAAAGAAAATCAACAAATATTAACATTGATACATAAAATAAAATATAACTTAAACCACCTATGATTAAAAAAAACAAAACTTTTTATAAAAAAAAAAAGAATATTACAATATCTTCATTTAAATCTAAGCCAATTTGCTCTGTCTCTCTAATCAGTCTCAAGAGTAATTGATCCATTTTGACCATTCTGTCACAGTACTAAGGTTATATATTTCCTTAACATAGAATTATTATTGGTGAAACAGACTGTGGAGATCCAAGGCCTCGTGCGATGTACTTACATGTAATACATCGCACGTTACATGATGTGGTTTTCATAGGATGGGTTCGTTACTCCCACGCCTATATCCCACGGGTTCAATATTTTTTAAGAAAGTACTGTTTCTTGAACAATGGTTATGCAAGGAGGTGATTTGTTAATGATCACGCTCAACTGCCAGATTTTCCCCCAATTAAGTGTACTTGATTTTAATATCACATTTAAAAGAGTTCACATGTATATATAGAATTATTTCACTGCAAAGTTCACCTGTAGCAGCAATAATAGTAAATTAATAATAATTTTCTCTTATGGCATTAATTAGCATTGAATTTAAACTACGTCCTATGTTTTAACCCTTTTTCATAAAATGTTATGATATTTCTAAAAGAATTGACTACTTGGTTAAGTAGAGTTATCTTAGAGCTATCAATTTATTATAAATTGGATGTCGTTCCATGTCGTACTGGAAGATTATTGATTGACCGTATGTATAGATGAATGGAATATGGTCCGGGTGCGGTAAAAAAAAACTCAAATAGTAAATAATTATACTATTTTTATTGAGCCAATGTTTCCTGGGCTTCCTCAGGGCTAAAAAAGATACAAACACTTGACAATCAATAATCAATTTAAATCTTTATTGGACTGTTGTCTATCTTCTTTTGAAGTTTCAGTAACTTTTTCACTACTTTATTTCATTGTTAACTTTAGATTGTTTACATTTAAGGATCCATCCATAATACTATCTAAATTTCTATTGTTGACCATCATATTTATGTTTATGTATTTCAAGAGAACTTGATATCTTCATATTTCAGTTTTAAGAGCTATCATTTCTTAACCATTAATATAATTTGAAATTAAATCAATTTTTAACAAATCCAAAATAAAAGTACATACCATTAATTCATCTTGTTCTTTTTCTTTAGACTGATAATACAATGAAACAAGATACTTGCCAAGTTCACGATCATAGTGCTCATTTTGAGAATCTAACATTAAATAAATGAGATCAAATCTGCAGAATTACAAACATAATTAATGTTTAAAAAATATTTGAATAAATAACTTTATAAATAAACTAAATACTTAAATACATTACAAAAATGGTTAAAACAAGGCATTTTTTATTTATACCATAATAGAATACATGTTAAAAATTAGTATTTAAAAAAGCCATATAATTAAGAAATGCCTTGTAAATATTTTTCATTTCTGTTTAAAAAAAAGTTTTGACTATGATTGATCTATGGTTACAACTATATTTATAGAATTTGTACTATTAGGGATTATAATATAACAATACAAAGGATTTTATATTTCTTTTCCAATGGAACTTAAGGAAGAGCAAGACACTGTAACTAAATAGAGTAAGAAATAAGATGATAAAACTAAGTATAAATTAGGAATATCGAAGAATTATAAGACTAAACAAAAAAAATTAACAACAATTATTAATACCTAGACAAAAGAGTATGGGAAAGTCCTAAATTTTCTATTATTGTTTTATTCTTTTTCCAATTTGATTCCAAAGGATTGGCTGCAGCTAAAATAGAAGTTCTGGCATTGAGTTGGCATACAATACCAGCTTTAGCGATGCTCATTGTTTGATGTTCCATTACCTAATATTGAATATAAATATTTAATTGAATTATAATAACATAGACCCACAATAAAAGTTCTGATTTGATAATTTTAGTTGATCTTTTTTTTTTTTTAAGTAGAGTAAAGTAAAGAATAATAAAATAACATAAGTATTGCTATACAATTGAAAAAAAAAAGGAAGTATAATAATGATAACAAAAATTTATTATATTAATTTCTGTTTAATATCAATGTTTAGTGGCCAAAACTTTTGAAATATTTTTTTAAAAATGTTTTATTACATATATTCAATTATTTTAAGTTTGGTATCGTAATCACTCAGTTTTCGTCGCACATTTCATCAAATTATAATCCTTCAGATAGTAAAAATCATACAGGAAAGTCAAGCTAATTAGAAAACCTTTTCTACGGTAAAGGTCGCTCAAGTAATTAATAAATGGTACACTAAAAACTAAAAATTCTGAAGAATAATATTGAACATTAAATGTACATAAACCTGTCAATATATCTATACCAATTTACATTAATATCATCTTTCATTTTTTAACCAGGAGGTGTAAGATGCTTTAAAGATACTGTGGACTCCTATCTGTCATTGTGCTTTATTAGGGCATATTGGGAATTTGCTTCAATCAGTTCAACTTCTTCCAATAGGTCATCATATTTACGAACTTGCACTGGTTTGGATAGCAAAATAGGTCCTGGATTAAGTAACCAAGAAGATAGGGTATTCCCATTGATAGTTTTACGTGGATGTTTAAAAAAATCTTTCAAGCGTTACAGTTCGTTGATGTACACAAGAGAACCTTATTGCACGAAGGCATTCTTTTAGTACTTCTTCCCATTTTCTTATTTCCAGTTTTCTTGACTTGAGGCTGGTAAAGTTGTTCTCCATAGCATCCCATTGAGTCTCCCTACCTGAGAATTGCCATGTTGATTATATGGGATTGCTCGACTAGTAAATGGGTTGTTCACGCCATATATATTGTAATAATTTTAAAATATGTTAAAAATAAAATAAAAAGAATCTTTATTCTTTTTATAATTTTATTTCAAATATAAAAGATTACTTGGGTTCTAATTAAGAACTTTACTCTTAAATGGATAA
>NW_027115262.1:3102-3530 GCF_000696795.3 Halyomorpha halys | reverse complement strand
TTTGGTTTAAAGGAAAACGAATTATACTTGTAATGTTTGTATCGTGAAGTACCGGCTAGTAGGATTATTAGCCACAACAATACTACAAGTTCAGTAGCCTAAGGTCAGTCGCCCCGTCGACATCGTCGGCCATGCACAGTCGCCCAGTTGAGTAGCCTATGTACAGTCGCCCAGTCGCTGTACTATTCGCCAGACCTTTCTGGATGAGATCATCTGAGCTATTCGCTGTGTGGGCATACCTACGTTTAAGAACAGAACGTCGTCTCCGACCTTTTCGGTACGAACTGCAGGACCCCGACCCATCGGAGTTCATCACTTCATCATTTACAATATTGTGTAATTAGCAATTTTTTCCTTATTGTAATTTTCGTCAAAAGAAGTTTTTTTTATTATTATTTTTGTTAATTGGATCCTATATTATTTAGAAG
>NW_027115262.1:0-1052 GCF_000696795.3 Halyomorpha halys | reverse complement strand
AAGAAAGGAATATGGCCTTTCAATTTGGAAAAAAGATAGGAAATTTGTTCTGGGACTTCAAGCTAAGACGTAGGGTGGGAATAGTGGATCTTAAGGATTTTTTTATATTGTCAGAAAGAGTGGGGATATACGGGAGGGACCTGTACTGAAAAAGAGGTGGAGTGGGTTGAGGACAAGAAGGATTGGAGTAACACGGTTAATGTAAGAATCGAGTAGTTTGTTAGTAATTTTTTGAGGGAAATTGTTGTTAAATAGGATCTGTTTAATACGTTGTATGTTGGTATGGTGGTATTGAGGGTCAGAAAGAGAAAAGGATCGGTGGATAAGGTTCTTAGCAACATTAATAATTTGGTGATAAGGGTGTTGAGAAATATTTGAGAAGTCTGCCAGAATAAGTGGGTTCGGTATACCAATCAGCGGATAGGGAGCCATCGGACTTTCTGATAATAAGTAGGTCAAGAAAAGGAAGGGAATGGTCAATTTCACCTTCAACAGTAAACCAAAGACGAGGGTGGTAGGAGTTAAAGGCTGATAGGATCTCGGGGATTCTGTCAGGATTGAGGACAAGGAAGAGCTCATCCACATACTTCTTAATGAAAATTATGTCTTGTGAGAATAGAGGTATTATAGTTGAGGTCATTGTTAAGCCACCTCAATTCGACATAGTCCCCTTGTTGGAAAGCTTACCTAAAAAAAATAAATAAACGCTGGCTCGGATAAATCATTTATTTGTAAATGAAATTAAATACATAAATTATATTGAAAACAAATAAAAACCTTCTAAATAATATAGAGCTCAATTAACAAACTAATAAAAAAAAATACTCCCTCTAAAAACAAATTACAATAAAAACAAAAATTGCTAATTACAAAACTGATAAACTCCGATGGGTCGGGGTCTTGTAGTTCGTACCGAAAAGGTCGGAGACGAAGTTCTGTTCTTAACGTAGGTGGGCCCACACAGCAAACCGCTCCGAAGATCTCATCTAGAAAGGTCTGGTGATAAGTACAGCGACTGGGCGACTGTAAGTTGGCTACTCGACTGGGGCCAG
>NW_027115261.1:6263-7070 GCF_000696795.3 Halyomorpha halys | reverse complement strand
AATTGTTTGTCTGTTCGTTCTATATACGTAAGTTCGAAAAGGACTGCATAATGCAGAGAAACCTTGGGAACATTTAAAGTAACAACGATGGTAAAAGGCTTGATACTAAGTACGTGTAAATTTTTTTTTCTTATATTAAAAATAAAATAAATAAAAGACAACTGGGCCCTGTTTTATAATGAAGTATAAACTAATACAACTAGTCTTTTATTTTACACATCGTACAATTTCACTAACATGTAAACTGCTCACTGATACTTATTTAACTTTTTAATTCCTATGATACCTTTGAAACAGCTTACGTGTTCCAGAAGTGGGCATCGAACTTAGGTACTGGTACCTTCGATTTACACTAATTTCATTAAATAAAATGAAACGTAAATATAGACAATAGGGGTATTCGTGATGAGTTAAATGTAAAATGTTTTACCATGTTAAATGTTATAAGTATAGCATTTTGAGCAGCCCTATTTCATTAAGTCATGTTAAATGATAAATGTATAAGAGCTCCTAGCGGATTTTGTGAGCAACTTGTTTGGCAACCTTTCTTTCCAATACTTCATGTTATTGTTTACTTCTATGTTTTGAATACAATAATTTATTACAACATGCCTAAAATAAGTTAAAAGTAGAAGTGTAAAAGTTTGGCAACTGATTATATTTTTAAAAAGTCCAAAACACAAGACAAAAGAAAAAAAAACACAAACTAACAAACACATAAACCTAAACGACAACAAATAAAACGGTGACAAGCTCAGCTGGTCTGTTTCGTGACGTCATTCTCCATTTAACAGACCTAGTAACAGA
>NW_027115261.1:2422-4988 GCF_000696795.3 Halyomorpha halys | reverse complement strand
ACAAGCACCAAATCTACTAAGGATTCATAATTAATCACTACAATAAACACCACAAAAATAAAAATAACGAATATCAATATTGTTCCTGCGAATAAATAATATTTGGGTCATATAATATAAATATATAAATATATATTTGGGTCATATTAGATAAAAGATAAACTAAAGTTAAAAATTAATTGACGTGATTTGATACAATACAGTTTAGAAAATAAAAAATATTAAACTTAGCATAAATTATTGAATCCGAAGGATCGGGAAATTTTGTATTAAATTAAAATATGGTGACCACAATTATTAATTTGTTGGTAGTTCAAAAACTACACAGTACAAAAGTCCAGTGGAAAAAAAGTCAGTTATTTCACACTTATTTGCGACTACTGTAATGATAACAATCTATTTTTAAGTCAAAATTGATGAGTCTGCCAAGTGTTAAGGATAAAATAAAAAAAATTTTACAGAGCTTCATATCTTTTTAAAAAAATATAATATGAGGAAATCCACAGGAATCCATTTCTTTAAAATTACCAACACAAGAAAAATACACCTTACTTAATACACTATCATTTAAAGTAGAGTAAACTTGATAAAACATGAGCTCTAATAGAGCTATTTACGTTTAATAGTTCCGGAGATAAAGTTTTTTAAAAATGAACATTTCATGAAATATATACTGAAAAATCACTAGTTAGTAAATTTAATGTCGGAAATTTTTTTTAGGAACTATTAGACGTACAGATGTCTATTAGCACTCAAATTAAAGCTAGTTAAATGTACTATAAAGTACTTTAAGGACTAGTAGTTTTTATGACATTTGCATATGCATATGAATTTTACAAATAAAATTTTGTCCAAACAACTTGAAATCGATTGATTTTAGCAAGTATAATGAAAACTAGCTTTAATTTGGTAATACGTCTCGTGATTCTTGAGATAAAATTTCCCACAATAAGCTTATGGTATTTATCTTACGTAAAGTAGTAGTTTTCATAATATTTGCTTAAATACGTTAATTTCTAGTTGTTCGGACAAACTTTCATATGCAAATATCATAAAAACCACTACTTCTACGAAGATAAACTGATTTATAGTATATTAAACTATATTTATTTTAAAGGAAAACATCTGTACGTCCCATGGTTCCTGAGATATAATTTTTCATAAATCAAACAACTAGAAATCAATATTTTTGTGAATTGATTTTGGAAAATATCATGAAAACTACTACTCCTATAAAAATAATTGTCATAAACTACGTTATAGCACATTAGACTAGCTTTAATTTAAGTGCTTATCAGGACGTCCTGAGATATAGATTTCCTACAATAAATCTACTAAGTACTGATTTTCAGTTCATTTTTTATAACACGTTGATTTTTCAAAACTGTATCTAGGAAACTATTCAACGTAAACAGCCTCAATTAGGGCTCATTTTACTCTACTTAAAATAATATTGTATTTGGTTTTCTTGCATTGTTGCAGGCAGTTTAAACGATATTGAGCCTCGTAAATAAAAAAAAAATTTATTTTAGCCTTTGGAAACAGCAACCATTTTTTATTCCCCCTGACTATACGTAGCAGATACATCAATTTTGACTAGTAATTATACATATAGTATATAATAGTATTCTATGGGGTAATAAAAAAAAAAATGGGGTGTTATAACTGACTTCTTTTGGACTCTTGTACTATTTTATTTCTGCCCAAAAACCGACACTCGAAGAATCGGCCACAAATGCAAGCCAAATTGTACCAATACAAAAAACCCATCAATATCCTTATGCATGCAGGAACTTGCTATAGTCTGACAAATGTATAGCAGCACTTATACAACACAAAATACAACTCTCAAAGTTTTTGTTTACCGATTTAAAATTTTAAAAATTCATCGACTTCTTGTGACAAGAACGTACATCCTACATTAATCATTCCATTACTTATTTCCTGAAACCGCGAAACTATACGGGCCCGATGAATAGAAGCAGACAAGACAGGACGTTCGAAATAAGCAAGGAACCTCTTGGATATCCACTTCGAAATCACGAAGTCGCGCACGATCTGTTAGGCCACTCCCTTCCGGTCATAAGCGTGTTTTCTCCGTTCTCCGGCCCTACAACAGAACATGCTCAGAATCTTCCCCAGTCATTAAATGATTCTTGCTGATTCATAATTCTATATTTTTTTTTTTTTTTATGAACACTGTAGTTTTTTTTTCTTTTCAATCACATGTAGACCACTTATGTAAGTTTTGTAAGGACATGCGACTCAAGAATTCCTCTTCGAACTTGTTTTTATACTAAACAAGAGAATGACTTTTTAATGACATTACAAATCATTCGAACTATTAATAAATTAAGATTTGGCTAAGATGGACAGATGATAATTGTATTATATTTTGAATGTATTATGGTAATACATTCAATCTTCACCATAATATTGTTTTCACCACGTTTCGGCCTAACAAGCCATCCACAAGCACCAAATCTACTAAGGATTCATAATTAATCACTACAATAAACACCACAAAAATAAAAATAACGAATATCAATATTGTTCCTGCGAATAA
>NW_027115261.1:0-471 GCF_000696795.3 Halyomorpha halys | reverse complement strand
AATTTAAGTCTACAAACGAAATATAATGTCATGGGATAATAGTCCCGTGCAAAAACCACCTCTAACTATTTATAATGACATTACCATTGAACAATTATAAGTAATAAAGATCAATTATAAAAGTAAATATAAATAATAATAGCTCTGTAATTAAAGAACAAAAGAGAAAATAACGACAAAAACAAATGATATTTATATAATTAATAAAATAAACAATTGACTTATACTGAAAAAAAAAATTGAGAAAAAGAAACAAAAAAATAATAATAATAATATAAATGTATAGATGAATATAAAGTTCTTAGAAGAATGTTTTGCATCAACCTGGGTTTCGTTCTTTCCTATGAGGTTGGATTGTTGAAAGCCCCTGCACCTATAACTGCAGGTTAAAACGATTTTCGTTCCGCATTTTTTAAGCCGTTCTTTGATGAAATCATCAATCGATTCCGCTAGTAGTTTACGATGCTATTT
>NW_027115260.1:0-5087 GCF_000696795.3 Halyomorpha halys | reverse complement strand
ATCCCTGATAATCCTCCGAGGCGTCTGAAAAGAAGATGGCCACGGGACCTTCTAATTTAAATTAATGTTTGAAGTACACCAATGGGTGGTTCCTTCCCAAGATTTTCAAGTGTATATGAAACAAACAACATGTTTACTTATTGTATTATTTTGTACAGTTGTAAATTACATTAAATAAATAAATAAAAAAAAATTATTGTTTCTACTTTTTTTTTTTTTTATTCCGCTGTATAGTCCAATTATACAAATATATGCATTTATCTTCAAATATGCAAAACAAAACTTCCCCAATTTCTTCCAGATACACTGATTCGTAAGAGATTTTCTATCAGCGGTTCAAAAAATGTACGAAACAAAATATGCAAGTATATAAAAATCCGGGCCTTGTTTATGATATATTTTAAACGATACGAGCTTCCTCAATGGATCTGTATGTTTCTTAACATACAAACTGTAATTTTTTTGAAAAGCATGTATAATCTTCGAGCTCTATTTATTTACATAATTTAAAGCTTATAATAATTGTATAAGTTAAAATAAAATATAATTTAAACATGTAATTACTGTATCATGTTGTTCCATTCATATGTTATTCATTCATTCAGCTCATAGCTTCCAACCCATTTCTTTAAACGGAGGGAAAACTTAGAGATGGAAGGTACATCAATTCCAAATATTTTAACTATCTCGCTTTGACTAGATTTAGATATCGATTTGAAAATCCACTCAAGTGAATTTGAATAACAATTGCAGGGGTTATATTTAAGCGTCCTTCTTGCCCGATGCCAAGCTTCTCATTGTGGGGACCCCCGTATGTTCGAATTACTTTGTATTCAAACATGCCAACTCTACCGGCTAAGAAAAAACAGCATTATCGTTGTCGAATATAAATAGGTATACGAATCAGCTATTTATGGGTCGATATTTCGAAAAATTTACGGCCCCTTAAGCAATTACGGACGTGAGAACTAGAATCGTTTATTTTAAGCAATTAAGTCTAAATTCATTATAATCTTAGATCATATGGGTCGTTCTCAAATTATGAACTTCTCATCTCTATTTATAATATTCATTAAAATAAAATCTACGAAAAAATGAAATTGGTTTATAAAATAAAGTTATTGATTATATAAAAAAAATGGTTTAAAAATAATTTATACATAAGTATTTAATAATTTATTTTTGACAAGTTCATAATAAATTTAAATTAAATTAAATATGTACCGCTACAACCCATGAAGGGTTAGAAGTTCAATACTTTGTAAGGGAGGGAGTAGTTATACTAGACGAACGGTTGTGCAAGGAAGTGATTTGGTCAGAATCACGCTCGAACACCAGATTTTTATCCAATTAATGGTGGATGGACTCCAGGAGGGAACCCAAAAGAGTTGACTCATGGCTACAGTGCAACAGAAAATAATTTTCTGCCCAGCCGGATTCGAACTCGGGTCCCTTGGAGTTAGTAGTCACGGGCCTTAACCCGCGGCTACCCGCACCCCCTGTTCATTATAAAGCCTGTATAAATTTTCTTTTAAATTAAAAAAATTTTATTTTCCAATTGCTAAAACTAAAGTTCCAATCAGACTGTTTTCAATTTGAAGGTTTTGAAATTTTCATTCTGTTTTACTTACTATGTCAGCCAATAAGTTTATTGTAGGTTGGATCTGTTATTTATTACTTCTGGCATTTCTTTTAAGTTAGTTTGTTTTACTGACTTAGTCAATGATAAAAGTTGTAATTGCCTTTTTTTATTCAGATTTTAAGTTTACTGTGCAAATATTTAGCGTTCCTTCTATAGTCGGTACCTAAAATCTTTTATACCACTCTAACGGGTTTAAAGGAGGTTTGGACTCAAAAATAGTGAGCTATATTCTGTGTTGCCTACTGTTCTGTATGACCCTAGAAACCACATGAAAAGTTGGCGTGTTTTTTAAGATAATTCATTTGCTCCAAATTTTGGCCCTGAAAATGAAGCTTTTTTTTTTATCACTATCTGTTTTTTACTTCATTGAAAAAATTATTCTGCATTTCTAGTAAGAGATCAAAATATCATTTTTTTTTATTCCACCGATATTACAGAATATTTTAGTTATTACTAATATAATTTCCGTGGCTTATTATTTTATTTTTATTTTTAATTAGAATGTTATCAATTAAGAATATTTTAATTTTCATTATTTTTTTCATACCTGAAATTTCTGATCATTTAGGGTTTTCAAATTGGTGTGGGATAGGGGCGAAGGCTGTTAGTTGATAAACCTCAACCACTCCCATGGCGTCGTCTCTCCAGAGTCGTCTGAGAATTTGCTTCAAAATACCTTTTCATGCTTATGTGGAATTAGTTTTATAATAAATAATATAACGCAATGAATCATAAGGAAATAAAGTATATGTTTTATTTTATCATGTTAAACATGTATGTGGATATAATTATTATGAAACTAATTCTATGCGATTTTAAAATTGAAATATTTGGCAATGCGTTGATTTCCGATCGGAACAATTTTTCATTTCAAACAGGAGTACAACCTTCATAATCATTTAAATTCCAGTAATTGCACGAAAAAATTTAAACATAATTCACGAACTGCTAACATTCCAATTGCCATAAAATTTAATACAATAAAATTCAACTCTCAACTTAAAGTTTATGGTCATTGCTTTTAAATTTGATCCAATAAATCCAATAAAAGTGCCTGAGTTGATATCTAGTTGTACACAGATAGGAGTATCTGTATCTTAAATAACAAACTTTTCGTTTCGTTCACATGCTCTTTGTGCTCTTTGAATGAATTTTCACTTTAATGTAGGTAGTACATACATAGGTGTAATATCTTCATGCGCTGTAATCATTATATCTAATTGCTGTATTATATAATAATGTAATAGGTGTGATACCTTCTAGTGCCTGCTGTGATTCAGAATGCTTTTAAATTGCATTTTTATTTCAAAGAGTTTAGAAGATCCAGGCACCCATTTATCTATGCCGAGACTTCCCTGTTTTTCGAAACTAGTTAAATTTGGACGTAAGGTGGGTCTTAGGTGATAGCTTGATTACATATTTTAATGTAACCTCCTCCAAACAGTTAAGATATCATTGTACCTCTAAGTTGCCTATAAAATGTCAATAAGTTTTCCATTTAAAAATTTTAAATAAAATATATTTAATCTTATAATAATTAGATAATTTCTTAAGTTGATTCTAGCCGGAAAATACTTTGCGTTGTAATAGGAGCTCGTATTTATAAGAGATAAAAGGAGATCACTCAATCGGACCGGTACTGCCTGTATTGTTAAGCTACTGTTAGCTCCTTCTCTCCTATTGCAATAGAATAATTCCCCTGCTAGATTCTTCAGTGTTAACTCCCTCCCCTCACCACTACCGTTTCAACTCGCGTCTCGAAATCAATGTACTCCTGTATCATTTGTTTTTCTTCAGTTGTTGAACGGTAAAGAAGTTTCACTTAAAAAAAAATCATTATAATTTGTTAGTAATATCGATTAAATAAATTTGAATAAATACACTATTTTTCTGAACTCACACCTTAGTTTATTCATACGGCCGTCACCCGTGCGGGTTGGGGCGTAGGTCCCAGTGCGCTCGGTTCGGAACGTTGTGGGTTCGATTCCCACCTGGGGCAGTTAACATTCATTTTCCACGAGGAATGAATCTTGACACTCCCACCTTGGTTAGTACGCGGTGGCGACTTAGGTAGCCGTCAGGGGTTGGCAAAAATGACTTGTTCCCCCCCACCAAAAACCAATACCAGTACCAGTAGTATATTCATTGTTTAATAAATACAATTTTATATAAATATGTATATCATCATATTATATGTACATCCTTTTATTCTATTTATTATTTTATCGCATCATTAAGTTTAAATTGTTTTGAACTTGTCATGTTAAACTATTGTTGTGACTTGAATTACGAAGAGTGGCAGTTCAACTGAGGCTTACTTGTAAATGAGATTTTACGAAAAGTAGAGATCTTGGCCATATTTTGGCATTTGCCTGCCAGAAAAAATTGGAATGCACGATATGACGAACTAAGAACTCGCAGCTTCTTCTTCACTGTCTCAGTTACCACCCTCCATTTCAAATTTTGAAAGATCAGATTTCCAAATTTTCTCTAATGCATGAATCGTACTCTTAAACGATCAATTTGATGGCACAGCTTTGGATTTTCTGTCATTCTGACTATCTGTGTAGAGGTTTTATCAGATTTTATAAGTTTGTCAGGTTAGGTTTAGATTTATCAGGTTTATTCCAAGGAACGGTTTTTCAAAAAACAGGTGGACGTATGCGCTGTACAGGTTTTGGAAAGAAAATCCGTACTAGAAATCCATTCATTTATTATGAAAGTATGACTAAATATTATGGAAGTCACTCAAATCCGCCTAATCTGTTACTTCACTTTTGACATACTTGGAGATTTGAAAAATTAGCTTAGCTCCTAACTTATTTTTCAATAAAATATTATTTGTTCATTTTTCGTTTATTTCAATTACTAAACTATATGAACAATTATTTATTTTATTATTATTATCAATGTCATTTAAAAATTTAAATTGTCATAAAACGTTTAACGACATCTCTTTTATCTTACATATATTTAATACTTTAATAGTGTATGTATCGACAGTAGAAATTCAAAATTTTAATTATAAAAGCTCTTAAGTTCAAATATTTACTATACGTACTATGTTTATTCCTAAATAAACATTTATTTTTCTTTCTTGAAAGTCAAACATTTTTCTCTCCGGTTTATTATATTGTGCTAAATAGTATATCTTTCTGTTTAATAAGTATTTGCTGAATCAGTTGTATCTGTAGTATTGAAATTTTATCTGAAAAGAAAAAACATTATTTCATGAAAATTATTTTAGTTAACATTTTAACTATCTATTACCATTTGAATTCTTATTATTTTGTTACTTTAGCTGTTACATGTGCAGTTACAGTATTAGTTTTTTATGTTCTAAATAAAACCAAAGATGAAGTATTTTCCTTGGTTTCGTTTAAAATTCACATTACTATTATATTTTTTATGTTCTAAATAAAAGCAAAGATGAAGTATTTTCCTT
>NW_027115259.1:0-2177 GCF_000696795.3 Halyomorpha halys | reverse complement strand
AAAATATAATAATAAAAATAGCTAAAAGGATTTTGAAGTGAATAATAAAGCTGCAAATTAACAATTAGTTATTTAATATAATAATGAAAATATGATGAAAATAGGGATACAATAATATCTATTACTAAGCATACACACACATTGCTAATTTTAATTGTGACATAATAAATAAATTATGTCTTCTGTTACCAACATAATAATAGAAATAGTCTTATGTTTAAGATTACGTTTTATTTTATTTTTTCTAATACGCTGGGATGTAAATTAGTCTTTACTGATTATAGACATAAAGAAACGAAAATTCAACGAAATTATTAAATCTGTATATTTTTAATATCGGTGTTTAAAGATGATCTATGTGTTCTCACACTAATTTTTGTTTACTTATTACTGGAAATTCGCAAAAACCTATATAATAAATAAAATAACATTCAATTACTTCCGATTAGCTCCTAGGTTAAAGAATATTAACAATGTAAGTCCGTTGGTGTTGATCGAATCCAGTTGGCATTTAGGAGAAAATTAAACATTTACAGAGTCTGTAATTATTCCAATTTACTATTTATTGGATAAATAATTATTCAATTGGGCGAGTTTATGTCACTCAAACTGACTCCTACAGTACTGTTTGCAATTTCTGATGAGCCCACCGAAATACGCATCGGTCACCATCCACTAACAGAATTGTAATAAATTTTTGATCATGATGTATCACTTTCACCAAATAAGTACGAAATTTCTTCTATTCTAGAAGAAATGAAAATATTCATCAATCAATAATCAATTATATGCAATTTCAAAATTTAAAAATCTGATTTTAATGATATCTAGAAAGTTAAAACGGTCAACTTTCTACGTTTTCTATTCTTTTATCTTCTATTCTTTTTACGTAAACTAAGAAGTTAAATGGATTCCGCTTATGAAAAAATAGTGCAAACTTTTATTTTATTGTTTAATAGTATAATTATAGACAATGGTAATAGAGATCATGAGGGTCATAATAAATATAAATATATAAATTGAGTAATGACAAAACAAGAAATGTAAGACCAAAAAAAAAAAGAAAAAGAAAAATGATAATAAAAAGTATAAATAAATAAAAAATAAAATTAAACCTAAAGTAATATAACATCTTAAGCACAGTAATTCCTATTTACAATAAGTGTATGACTATTTATTAACACATGTTCACTGTTCATTAATTGTTTTTTCCAAACCGCAACCCGAACCATCTACTTCATAGTATCTGAAAATGTATATGTGTACTTATTTATGCATTAATTTTCTAAATACTTAGCACATAAATGTAAACAAAAAAAAATCTATACAAATCTTAATCGACATACTTATGAACTACCTTTTTCGTAATTTTAATTAATAGTAAATACAAAATTTTAGAGAGAAATAATGCACATTGTATAGGAGAATAATAATAAAATTCTTTAATTTATTTTGTTCATTTATGTATAAATTTTAGTTTCCTTTTATTTCATGTTATCCATTATCTTACCTTGTTACTTTATTGTAGTAGTAGTTTTGAACAGTAAATATTGGGAGAAAAAAAAAGAACAAATTTGTGCAATATATGGTTTGATGCCTTGTAAAATTTTATTACGACCTCTTTAAGGTAGCAGGCATTCATATTTACGACCTATCGTTAAAATACTTTTGTCCTAAACAATTAAAAACATTCTTCGTTTTTGACACATTTTTTGGTATTGGGTCCTACTATATTCTCTGCTGATCCATTATCATACCACCTCAATGACACTATGATATTGCATCGTCCTCGAGTTTACTATTTGTATCAAATCTCACCTTGATTAGATAATCGTTAGTGAGCTAAAAAACGATGACAGATTTACGAAAGGCAGTAGTGAAACTAAATAAAAACAGTAATATCATTTATCGTTTCCCCTAAAAAACTGTTTATTTTTCTCTGACGTTTCGGCCCTTAGGCAAGGAGACACCTAAAGTATTCATATAATTTTGTTTATTTTAATAATTTTCTAAAATAGCTATCTACTTACAAATATTTATATTCTTTTGCATTACTTAAAATTTGTTTCTATTTTCTTATATAGACATTATTATGAAAACCTACTGTTATCAACAATAGTAGTTCTATATATATTTTATCTTTTCTTTGTTTTAATTTATTTATTAATTTTCTATTT
>NW_027115258.1:7365-7683 GCF_000696795.3 Halyomorpha halys | reverse complement strand
GATTGTTGATTACTGATGATAGAGTATACTTGTTGGTTATAATAATAGACGATTAAGCCTTTTTATTTTTAATTTATTTTTGTTTCTGAAGCGGGCCTAATGTAGTTAGAGACGACTTATTAAAAATGTTAATAACTTAACAAGGTTGTAATAAATTTTTAAAAAAGATGGTGACTGTGATAAATAATTTTAATTTTTAATCTAATGTGAAAATTTACTAATCAGGGTAATTTGTTAGATTGACCTGGGCAGAATAGCTGTCCATGTCCATGTTTTTAAATGATTTGTTCTAAAATTGTATTAAGATTGGCCGAATTG
>NW_027115258.1:0-1270 GCF_000696795.3 Halyomorpha halys | reverse complement strand
TGTTTAGGAGGCCCCTCACCTCCGGACTTAAAATAGCTCCTTTTTAGAATGGATAGCTCATATATAACACTAAACATAACAGGTAACCTTAAAATACCAAAGGTAGTAAAAGATAAGATACAACACTAATTACTTTCTTTTTCACAGTAATACACTTTTTATTTCAGTTTTAGAGGGTTCGGAAAAAAAAAACAAAAAAAAAAACAGATCTGTATCTTTTTACTCTAATTACTATTTTCTTTCTACACTTTAAATAGTGGAATTTAGGTAGAAATGTATTAGTTGTATTGAATGAGCTAAAGCTATTTTTTAGCTCTAATAAACTATTTTATCTCTAATAAACAATTTTTTTAACTCTAATAGAAGAAGTCGGATGAAATTTCCACCTAACTCAAGGAGGTTTTAGAAAATTAACCTTCTTTTAAGTCAATAAAAAGAGGAAGGAAATGAGTGGTTTCAGAATGTACCACTTTCTATATTCACCTTTTTAGAAATTTATTACTAAATTGATTGGTGACGTTTATATCATTAAGAAAACTAAAAGTGGGCATCAACTCATCGAAACAGCTAGCAGTAAACAACCTAAAAAAACACCTCGAATACTAACAATCTACATGTCTATTTGACACATCAATTACACCACATTCTACTTCAAATTAGAGTAAAGGAGTTATCAGATGTTATAACTCACACTATGATAATAACAGAATTAAACAGAAAAATAAATTATATCCTTAAAACTAAATCAAAGGCTATTGAAAAACTGACAAATGCTTATATTGTAACATTTTCCACCCGAAATACAGAAAGTAGGATATCAAAATATAAATGTTCACGGATACACACCAAAATCCATGAAGTGTTAACAAATCCAAAAATGTCTACATTTTTCCCTCCCTACCCTAAAATATTCTAATATCAAGACTCTTTGCTCAGACTGTATTGATCAAAAACACGAAAGGCAAGTGTACCAAAGTCCCTAGATATACCTCAACTGCAATGACGAGCATAATAGTTTATACTGTTCATGTCCAATCTAAAAAATGAATAAAGATATCGAATTTCAGTTCAATGAAAAGGTGCTATATAACGCAGGAACAATAAGTATAAAAACAGAACCCAAAAATCAAAATCATCGACATCTACTAAACAAAATCCTCAACATACTATTTTCAATCCAAATAAAGGGAACGCTGATATATTCCAGTGTCTTAGGAACCCATTGCCACGTCAAACCTTATCAGCCGTCTGACAGGTTGAGGCACGTCAT
>NW_027115257.1:8423-8970 GCF_000696795.3 Halyomorpha halys | reverse complement strand
AGTTGCTCTAACTCGCTTGAGAAGAGGCCATACTGGCCTTAGGCACTCACACATAATCAGAAAACTGCTACCTCCAACGTACCAATATATCGTCCATTCTCACGATTAAATTTTTTTTTTTAAATGCTCTCACTATGTAATAAAATAAATAAAATAGAGTGGACCCCTAATTCGTATGCTCTTAATTATAAGGAAGCTATAGTCACATTGGTTTTAAATTTTTATGGGCGCATCGCCTCCTTTCTAAATTATAGCTCTCTCTTCTCATTATTTAATGTCTCATAGATAAGACTAAACAAACACTCTCCCACTTATTGGAATTGTATGTATTTAAAATAAAACAGCACATACTAATCGATAATATAAGTGGTAATATATTGATAAATAATAATAATTAATTCAAAAAAAGATAATATAAGTGGAAGTTTTTATACGACATTTTAGGAAAAATAAAGATTTTTTTCTTGAAGAAGTTTGTCGAGGGGTGCGGTCAGCAAAGAACAACATAAATAAACAAAACCATATTTATTTATTTTATGCCGACGTT
>NW_027115257.1:3764-4943 GCF_000696795.3 Halyomorpha halys | reverse complement strand
AGCAGGAGATGCGTCAGAAGTAACAAGACGGGCTAGAGACGAGCATGGACTTGGAGAAGTCCTAAGAAGGCCCTAAGAGACCTGGAACGCCATCCTTCCATCACAACACCAATGGCGAAGACGTCACTACATACTCGACGCACATCACACAAATCAGCAACTATATGTATATATTAGGTAATAAGTTATAATGTAATTATCATATTTTATGGTAAACCAATTATCTGAATCATTTTAATCATATCAATAAATTATAAATAAACCCTTTGTTCCTTGATGTAGTTTATTCACTATTATATTACAAAATACCACCCCTTATTATATTATATAATTGATGGTAACAACATTTTATAAACATAGTGGTATTTAATTGGTAAACTGGTAAATACAAAACAAGCCTCTGGAAAAGAATCCAATTATAGTAACAGTTTTAATTTTTGTATATCTACATTTTTACCATAGCTTAAGATTAAATACTACTTGTTAAACGTTTTCAATATTGTTCTACCACCAATTTTAAATGGATAGCGACACAAAGATGCTACACTGGGAGCGTGACACAGAATATAGATTGGTGCCCAATCCCATTTTATGCTTTGGGGACCACTGTCATATTTCCCGGCCGTAGCTGAGGTTTAATGGTTTGCCAATCCCCCAAGGCGATACTCAAATCAAGCTCTACTCTCTGTAGAACTATTACCGTTATTTAGATGACACAACTTCACAAACATCCGCAGATTTATTTTTTCTTTATTTCATAACCTGAGGCCTGGGGACCTGCAATGATCAACTTGTGGCTCAACGTAATTGCTAGTATTAGGTTGTGGTTGGACCCACCTCTTACCCTAGGAAGATTAATTTTAGGGTTAAATAATTTTGTTAATATACAAATAGCTTTTGTATAAATAAAATGAAATGAAAAATAATTTTATTCTGGAAAATATGTCGCCTAAGAATAAATACAATACCACAATAAATACAATGGCAAACATTTACAACTTGTACATTTACAGCCTATTTATTTGATTACAGTGATGTGGAGGTTTGGTTATACAATAAGTGGAGGAATAGGTGTTGTTTAAAAGAAAGAATGGATGAGGACTGGCGAATGGAGATGGGAAGAGAATTCCAGATGGAGGTTACACGTATGACGAAGGATTTGCTAAAGAAGGCGGTTCT
>NW_027115257.1:2933-3714 GCF_000696795.3 Halyomorpha halys | reverse complement strand
CTCCTTCCAATGTAGCCCGCCATATATAATTGCTAAGAGCACTCCAATTAGATCCTTTTAATAAAGTGAATAATTATCCTGGAGTGCAGGTCCGTTACCCAAAATATTTTAAAATAATGTCATTATTCTTGTGACAGGTTATCAAGAAGTGAATAGTATCTTCCTTATCTTCGGATTTACAAAAGCAGCCAGTTAAAGGTACTCTCATACATCTATGTACATAACAAAAACACTTAGTCAATCTTGTAACGTATATTTTAATTCGGAGTTAGGCCGTTATAGGGGCATAATACCACTTGGCGATTGGATTTCAAGTTAACAGGTTCGTTTTATTCTCTTTTTTATTTTATCACCCCTTCTTTTCTCAATTTTCCTTACCCACGTTATTAGATATGTTCACCAAATATTATTATTGTTTATATGTATATATAGTTGACCGTAAAAATTGGTATATAAGAAGATGGTCAGGGTTGCGATCAAAAGAGAAACAAAAATAGTTTACAACTATTTATTTTCCGACGTTTCGCCCCACTTTGCAGGACTTCATCAGGGCTAAAAGATACAAAAACAGAAAACAGAGAATATTACAACAATAAGGTAATTTATCCTAGCTTAAATTACCATATTGTATCTTATTGTTGTAATATTCTCAGTTTTCTGTTTTTGTATCTTTTAGCCCTGATGAAGTCCTGCAAAGTGGGGCGAAACGTCGGAAAATAAATAGTTGTAAACTATTTTTTTTCTCTTTTGACCGCAACCCTGACCATCTTCTTATATATAT
>NW_027115257.1:0-887 GCF_000696795.3 Halyomorpha halys | reverse complement strand
AATGATTCCGAACTACAATGAAAAATCAACCGCATTAAATATGCTGTTATGTTAGTTAATCTATAAACGTTTTCAATAAAACCCTGATTAAAAAGTATAATATATGATATGATACATTATGATAATATCCTCTTTGTACGGGTAGAAAACGTCGAATAAAAATACCGCTATATAAAAGCAAAAATATTCAACATTGTTATTGAGAGCTCTTTCCATTATTCTCGCTTCATTGGGTCAAATGAACTCATTTCAATTTCATATTTCGCTTTTTTCATTATAAATTTTAAGTAGATTCTTTGCTTATATATTTTTTTTTCATTTATCAACATCTCTGGATAGCTTGTTTTCAAATTCGTTTTTATATTAATTTTTTTTTCAAGTCCTACACAGCATTAAGCCCTAATTCCTTTGAGGTTATATTACGACCGAGCCCTCCAAGGTTTGGGAGGACTGTTGCTCTTCTAATAAGTCGCAACGTTCCTTTGATCAAAGTTTCAGACAGGTCTAGGTAAAAAAAAAAATACTTCACCCCATCATCGAATATTCTTTTTGAGGGGTTGTCCTTTTTGATAAATGAGAAAAAGGTTAAGAGCCACAGTGGAAAAAGGAAACTAATTTACTCAAAAAATTGATTTGTTCAACGTATTTTCCTTCTGAAATGTAGATCTCATTACGTTTTCCAAAAATCCATATAGAATTCTTTTAACCATTTTTCGACCCCCTCTCTCCCCACGTTCCAAATAATAAAAAGAAGATGGTCCGGGTGCGGTGAAATAAAAACTCAAATAGTGAATTAATTATTTATATTTCGTCCCATTCCTCCAGAATCCAATCCTTACAGTCCAAAATTCTTCGTAAAATCCTTAATGCTCCTTACTTTGTCACAA
>NW_027115256.1:5149-7204 GCF_000696795.3 Halyomorpha halys | reverse complement strand
ATATTAGAAGGAAAAAGGGAACAGAATTATAACGCACGCTTAATGATACTGCTTCATTATATCTGTGATGCTCCTTAGACACATTATTGGGGTTTATTTACATGGAGAATTAGGATTAGAGTTGTATACGGGTCTTGTCCAACTATAACTTATTTATATATATATGCGCACACACAATGCCTTACATACCAACACTCTCAGAGAGGATATCAAAAACTCTAAACAATAACAAAAAAGATTACGCAGTTACATACAAAAACACGGCTACTTTACCCAAATTTTACACCAATACAAAAAAGAAAGAGAAAACAGAGCAACAATCTAATCTAACAGGGTTGGCTAACTTTTCTATAAATAATATCTACTTTACATCTTATAAATGTTTCTTGGTCGACTTGTCATAGGCGTAGAAGGAGTTTAAAATGCATACTATTTCATTCGCTGTATTTCAGTATCAGTTGCACTCCAGCGAAGTATGGGTAGATAGATAATATATATATATGTTCAAAACAATTTTTTTTTATTTATTTTTTTTTTAAATCACTTATTTCGAATTCCTCTCGTATCCAATCTTTACAATCTAAAATCCTTCGTAAAATCCTCAATGCTCCTTATTTTGTTACTAATAAAACCATCCATAAAGACCTAAATGTTCCAGATGTAACCGATCTAGCCCGAACCCCATACTATTCCTTCCATAATAAACTCCCTAACCACCCAAACCCACTCGTTTCTAACCTTGCTTCCTCTTCCATTCCTGGCATTCTTCGGAGGCGCCTGAAAAGAAGATGGTCTCGTGACCTTATATTGTAAACTGTTTTTAGAGTTCTACTACTGGGTAGTTTCTCTACATCCTGTGTCATCATTATGTCATTATGATCAAATTTACTTGTTGTATTTTTTATACAGTTGTAAATATCAATAAATAAGTAAAAAAAAAATCACTTATTAAGTTTTCGAGATATAGACTCATGAATTAAATTAATTTCCAGACCCAACTTTTGATAGGAGCATTCCGTACATGCGTTACCCAAAAAAATCCGATTTTCCAACACTTTTTCAAGATAGATTTTTACTATACAGTTGTAAATATCAATAAATAAATTTAAAAGAATAAGATTTTTACTAACTAAAGATGCATTTTAATTTTTGTATCAACTGTAATGCATAAGTTGTTATATTATTTGTTCGTAAATATGAAAAAG
This sequence comes from Halyomorpha halys, assembly GCF_000696795.3. Lineage (NCBI taxonomy): Eukaryota > Metazoa > Arthropoda > Insecta > Hemiptera > Pentatomidae > Halyomorpha > Halyomorpha halys. The sequence goes on along the minus strand of NW_027115256.1, from coordinate 5,999 downwards.
TTGTTATAAATATGCAGAGTATGGCTGATAATTTGATTTCAATATTTCATTTTTGCGTTTATTTTGATTTTTGGGCCAGGAAAATGTATCATGAAAGAATAATATGACTTACTTTTTGCTAATCTAGCAATAGCTGACTGAGTACCCCTCATACTGAAATTCAATATACGACTTATCTACCTACATAAAAAAAAACAGCAATAATTATTTAAAGGACCAAAAAACTCACATCCAAGAGAATTAAAAGAACATGGTTAATTAATAACTTTTGATAACATTTTTGATTTCTGAAAAACTATATCTCTAGATCCATAAGACGTACATGTATATACCTGCGAGAGCTCAAAATAAAGGTAATTTAACTTACTATAAAGTAGTTTATGACTCGTATCTTCATAATAGTAATAGTTTTTATGATATTCGCTTATGAAAATAAATTTTGCACATGAAATTGTTACCGAACTATTATAAATCAATTTTTTTTAACAAATATTACAAAAAGTACTTCTCCTACGAAGATAAACGTCATAAACTACTGTATGTTACATTAAACTAGCTTTTATTTGAGTGCTAATAGACATCTGTACGACGAATGGTTTTTTAAATACTTGAAATATGGATTTTTCAAAATAAATTCACTGTTAATTTTTCAGTGCATTTTTTTATGCATTGTTGCTTTTTAAAAAGCTATATTTCAAGAACTATTAAACGTAAATAGCTCTATTAGGGCTCATATTTTAGCACATTTACTCTACTTTAAATGGTGTTATCTTAGGTTTTCTAGTGTTGTTTGTAGTTTTAAAGAAATAGAAGCGGACTGGCCGTTGCTCAGGAGGTTAGGCGCAGTTCT
>NW_027115256.1:3189-4349 GCF_000696795.3 Halyomorpha halys | reverse complement strand
CTAAAAATATATGTGTAATATAGAACTGAGATACTTCTGTTAGTACAAGAGCCGGGAAGAAAAAAAGGCAGTTATCTCACCCCAATTTTTGATTACTTTAATGATAACTATGTATAATTAACAGTCAAAATTGATGAGTCTGCCAAGTATAGTTAGGAGGAATAAAAAATGACGGCTGTTTCAAAACCTTAAAAAGACATTAATTTTTCATTCGGAGCTCTATATCATAAAAACTACCAACAACACTAGAAAATCTAAAAGAACATTATTTAAAGAAGAGTATATTTTCTGAAATGAAGAGTAAATGAGCTATTTACGTCCAATAGTTCTCGAAATATAGATTTTAAAACGCAATATTTCTTAAAAATCTACTGAAAGATTAGTAGTTAGTTAATTTATTTTGAGAAACCTATATCTCAGGAACTATGTGCCGTACAGATGTCTATTAGCGCTCAAATTAAAGCTAGTTAAATTTACTACAAAATAGTTAATCATGTTTATCTTTGTAGTAGTAGTAGTAGTTTTTATGATATTATACAAAATAAACGAACAAAATGTTAATTTCTAGTTGTTCGTATAAAATATTGGATTTTTATAAAAAAAATATATCTCTAAATCCATAAGACGCACAAATGTCTGCCAAAACTCAAAATAAAGGAAATTTAAATTACTATAAAGTATCGTCGTAGGGTAGTAGTGTTTATGATATTCACATATGAATATAAATTTGGCAAATGAAAATTTGTTCGAACAACTATAAATCAATGTATTTTAGAAAATTTCATGTTAACTATTACTCCTACGAAGATAAACATCATAAACTACTTTATAGCTCATTAAACCAGCTTTAGTTTGAGTGCTAATAGACATCTGTACGTCAAATGGTTTTTGGGATATAAATTTTTCAAAATAAATTCACTAACTACTGATCTTTTAGTACGTCCCATAAAACATCTTTATGAAATGTTGCTTTTTAAAAAGCTATATCTCGTAAACTATTTAACGTAAATAACTCTATTATAATATTATAATACCTTACACTTTACACACATAAAACTTTCCTACCTAAAAATATATGTGTAATATAGAACTGAGATACTTCTGTTAGTACAAGAGCCGGGAAGAAAAAAAGGCAGTTATCTCACCCCAATTTTTGATTA
>NW_027115256.1:0-1434 GCF_000696795.3 Halyomorpha halys | reverse complement strand
GGGGGGGGGTCAAGTATTTCATTTTGTGGAACTACCGCATAATGAAAAAAAGTCAATGCCTTCAGGCCGGATTCGAACCGGCGCCGCGAGAGATATCAGAACGATAGACCTAGGCCTACCCATTTGAGCAACGGGACGGCCTAACAAATCACTATTTTGTCGAATATTATGAAAACTACTACTCCTACGAAGATAAATGTCTTAAACTACTTTATAGTAAATTAAACTAGCTTTAATTTGAGTGCTAATAGACAGATATGTATCGAATAGTCCCTGAGATATATTATTCACAAATCTAAATGTTTTCCGAACAACTAGAAATCAACATATTGTGAAATTTATATTGCAATTGAAAAAGTTATATCTCGATAACTGTTGAATATAAATATATGTGCTCATATTTTAGCGAATTTACTCTACTTTAAATTTTCTCTTAGGTTTTCTAGTGTTGTTGGTAGTTTTAAAGTTATAGAGCTCCGAATGAAAAATAATTTTTTTTAACCTGAAACAGCCGCTATTTTTTATTTCCCGTACCTATACTTGGCAGACTCATCAATTTTGGCTAGTAATTATACATATTTTTTATTAAAGTAATAAAAAATTTGAGTAAAATAACTCCCTTTTCTTCTCCTCTTGGGTTCTTGTACTGTATGGTCAGCCTTAGTGTGGACTCAAGTCGCAGGTCGACCACCCCACGATGATCCTCTGAACTGATGGTTCCGAAACACTTTTTAATTGTTTTTTATTTATTGACATTATTAATAATAAACCTATTCATTGTATGATAATGTGCATTGTTTTTCTATGTTTATACTTTTTCATGTTCATTTGGATTGTAGATATGATTAACTACGTGGCGTATTGAGTTAGTAAATCAATTCACTCGTGTTATTTTCCGATAGTAGCCTCGCTGTTGCCACCATCTGTGTAAATAATTCCTGTCACAATTTGTTTGCTGTAAAAATTAAAAAATGTAAATAGCAGAGATAGACGAAAAGCTTTTAAACGAGGCAACATGGTTTTAAAGATAAGAATTGCTTTTCTTTTTTTTTTCTTTTCAACTGTATAACGCTTTAGAGCTCCGAGTTATTGGTTGAATTCTTTAGTAAGCATATGAATTGAATGCGCAATAGATGGTCAGCAGAGTTGGGCTAAAATTGTCATGGATATGATATTTATTCATCAATGGTTCATTCATGAATAAGGGTCGTATCCATGGCAATCTTAGCTATTAGTTTTAACTATAGCTAATTTATGCCCATCTCTGATGGTCAGGGCTGTGTTCAAGAAAAAAAAGTTTTTATAATTAATTTTTTAATAAATAGTAAAAAAAAATTTTTTTTTTTTTTAAATCAAGTCCAAAAATGTATTTATATTATTTAGAATTTAATTACAGAGAGGATGGAATACTGGAATACAATTTCCCTCACAGTG
>NW_027115255.1:22853-26665 GCF_000696795.3 Halyomorpha halys | reverse complement strand
TTGGGAGGAGTGGGGACGGCAGTTATGCCACAATAACGAAAACAGAAACAGAAAACATTAAGTTAAAGATGAAAAAATATATATATTTGTTTGTTTGTTTTTGTTTAGTGGCGCCAAACTTCATTGGTCATCAACGCCATTTATATTTTATTTAATTTTGATTATATTCGTTTCATTTTATTTATTTTTTAATTTGATTATTTTTTTTTCTTCCGTGTATCAATATATACGGAATATCAATATATACGTATATATCAACCGATATAATAATGAGTATTATTCTAAAAAAAATATATATACATTTATTACCAAATAGATCTATTAGTTAACCAAGAAGATATAGTAGCTGGCATAATAATTATTAATGAGTTGAAAATATGGATAATACTGTTACAGTAATTAATGTTACACTATAGAAAGCTAGATGGGATATAAGAAGAATCAGAAGACTGTTTGGTAATATATATTCTTTTTCATCCGTTAATTGCGGGTAAAGGGAGCGGAGTGGCTCAACTGTGCTCCTAAGTCCTAGGACACAAGTGGGAATCCCGTTGTCGCAGATAATTATTGACTCAGTTACTGTAGGCGTTTGTCAAACCTGAGGATTCGAGGAGCCATATGTATAGTTTAGAACCTGGCTGCACAAGATTCTTCGGGTACTATTTAGGGATATCTGATTTACAAGTAAGCATCAGTCTTCATGATCATCATGATTGAAGCCAGTCATGTGTTTAATAGTGATTTAATGTGAGCTAAACTTTACCTATGAACAAAAAATTTATTTAGTGTTGTTTATAAAATGAATGAGAATTAGGGGACTGTATTGGATTTAAAATGATTGAGTAAAGGCACAAAATCATCTTTACTTGGGTTTTAAACAAAATTATAATTCGGAATAAAAAAAATTATACATGGTGCAAAAAGAAAAACATTGAATTCGGCCAAATTAAGAGTATAAGTTAAAATTTAATGAATTTTCTGTTTGGAATAAATAACTTTTGATTAATCAATCAGTATTGTTTTTGTTTTACAATGTTGAATTACTTTACAAACGATTGCTTATTGCTTCAATTATGTCTGTTGATTTATTTTCATGTCCGCTACATTTCATCCTCTCTTCCCTGCCTAGCTCTTCTCTGACTTTACTCGCTCATTCTGTTGCATTGCATTGATAATGAGTTGATTAAACAAATGATCGTTGTTTTTACACTTAGGGTACCCTCATATGTCTTGCTGCAGTCTAATAGGTGACTGAATAATTGCGCATATGATAAATATGAAATTAATATAATATAATATTCTGATTTTGAAACGGGCAATTCAGTCTGGCTTTTCAATGGCATCTGCCAATAAGTTAAACCACTCAACAGTGCAGTTTAACTGCGCAACTGTGACAGATGCCTAACATTTGTTGATCACCTGTAACAAATTCGTGTCTTCAGATGATCCACCATGGCTTATGTATCAAAGATCCCTCTTTTGTGTTAGATATGAGAAATCATACATGCCATATTTTTATTTTTTTTTTTTTATTCTTGAAAATTCATCCGATTCCTTCCCTTAATGTTTTGCTAGTGATCACGTCTGTACACTATGTATATTGTTTATTTATTTATTTTTTTATTTATTTATTGATATTTACAACTGTATAAAAAAATACAACCAGTAAATTTGATCATAATGACATAATGATATGATACAGGATGTAGAGAAACTACCCAGTACTAGAACTCTAAAAACAGTTTACACTATAAGGTCACGAGGCCATCTTCTTTTCAGGCGCCTCGGAGGATTGCCAAGAATGGAAGAGAGCAAGGTTAGAAACGAGTGGTTTTGGGAGTTTATTATGGAAGGAATAATATCGGGTTCGGGCTAGATCGGTTACATAAGGAACATTTAGGTCTTTATGGTTATAGGTTTTATTAGTAACAAAATAAGGAGCATTAAGGATTTTACGAAGGATTTTGGATTGTAAAGATTGGACACGAGAGGAATTCGAAGGTTTAGTGGAGCCCCAAAGCTCAACTCCGTATGTCCAGATGGTCCTTATTGTTGTCATGTAGATCAGTGTTTTGTAATGAGTTGGAAGTTTAGACCGTTTATCTAGTAAGTGCTGTAATAGTCGGAATCTGCGTACAGTTTCCTGCCTTTTTAGTCTTGGGTGAGGATTCCAGGTTAGTCGTTTGTCAAGATGTAGTCCAAGATAACGAATCTGTTCTACAGGGGTAAGAGCCACATTATTAAAGTATACTGTAGGGCAGTCGGCAGGTTTACGACGAAGAGTAAATGTGATTTGTTGGGATTTATTTTTATCCTCCAGTTTCGACACCGTTCTTCGAGGATTGTGATATTGTTTATATTTAAGGAATATTTTTGAAATGATACGATTTTCTTCTGTACACTTTTTTTCTTCAAATCTGATTTTCATAACTTCGCGGATTCCGTATTAATAGCTAAGAACTGTGAGAACTGCGGGTTCTATAAGCGGACCAGCTAGGCAAAAAGGCGGCCAAGGCTGTGCAGAGGGACGGTAAGATAGGTGTATAATTCTGGATATAGATAAGCCCCAGCGAGGAGATAGGGAGTGATGAACGTCCTTCTCCTTCAGATTAGCTTTTATTTAGCTCTGTTTAAACTGGAGCCTTCACATCTCCCTCCCTTATCTCCCTTATTCGCTGCATTAACTACCGTCCGTAATAATTTTTATATTTACCTCCCTACTTCCTCTTGCCAGATCTTTTTCTCGTTAAATATACATTTCCTATCCGTCTTCGCCCCGGCATCGTCATGAATAATACCATTTTATCGCTGTCGTTATTGCCCAAAGAAGGATTATTTTATATCAAATGAATGAAATGAAGTATCATTTTATTCAAATGAAGTATTATTTCTATTCAAAATATATTTTTAATTGACCATCAAAGTACAAGGCAAATTTTTGGAAACATGATTTAGATGTTTTGAAGTATTGAAATACTAGGAAATGTTTAGACCAGTGGTCCTTTTATCCTTGGTTCTGATTCAAAAGAGGAATGAGGATGCAGAGAAGTAAATGGTGTTTAAAACAAATACTAGTGAGCAGGGTGGCTCAGTAAAGCACTGTGCTACTATCCCTCAGGTCCGTGCTCGAATTCTGTTAAATCAGCTGTGGTTCAAAACTAGTGGGTATGGGAAGCCTTCCTGGGACACACTTAGTGCCTGGAAAATGGGTACTATTAATTTAGGAAAAAACCTGCCGGTTGAGAGCAATTTTAGCAAAATCAACTTACACAACTGTAAGTATAAAAACTGTACTTTCTTACAAAGCACTCATCCTTCAAGGAATAAATGCGCTTAGTTTTTATTTATTATATTATCTATTTTTTAAAGCAAAATATAGAAGATTTATGTTAGTTGATATCAATAGTGACGAGGTAAAAAGGAATAAAATTTACGGAATTTCAAACATTAGTTAAAATTGCTCCAAAAATATAGTTCAAATGTTCACATTCAAGTATTACTTAGAGGATGAATTTATTTTTTAGCATTTTTTATTTTTGAAAATTATAATAAAATATTATTGTTTCAATGATTCCAAATATCAAAAACAAATTTTTGCCAATGATAACGAAAATATATCTCATATTAATCAATTAATAATATTTTGACATTGTAATTTTTAGGTTGATATTTATTTCAATTAAATATACAAATATAAAAATTCATCTGTTATTGAATAATTAATAATTATTAAGTTAAGTGGGATACGGACATGATATATCAATGGAGTGCGGGCAAATTAGTATATGTTAGAAAATAGCTCAAATAGGTTG
>NW_027115255.1:20468-22803 GCF_000696795.3 Halyomorpha halys | reverse complement strand
CCCTAACCACCCAAACCCACTCGTTTCTAACCTTGCTTCCTCTTCCATTCCTGGCAATCCTCCAAGGCGCCTGAAAAGAAGATGGCCTCGTGACCTTATAAACTGTTTTAGAGTTCTACTACTGGGTAGTTTCTCTACATCCTGTATCATATCATATGTCATTATGATCAAATTTACTGGTTGTATTTTTTTATACAGTTGTAAATATCAAAAAATAAATAATAAATAAAAAAAATTATAGAAATAATACGTTTTATCTGGAGACTTTAATTGGCATTTGGTTCATTCGCCGTAACTCGTGTTATGTGACATTAATAAAAGTTAAGGTTCATATAATAGGTGGTGTTTCCACGGAATAAAAGATTGACCCTCTCATTCTAAGTTAGGTAAAGAATCGAAAAAGAAAATGATGATTGACTAACTAATTGGATAGGAAACGTGGTAGTACACTGTACACTTATGGTAAAAAGTGTACAGTGTACAGAACGCAATGTCTGAGCTGAATCGTGATTTCACTCATGTTTCAACAGGATGTTTAGTCACCAGTCACCCGATACAGTAGATGTCTTCCACTGTGTCATCAGTTATTGTCTACAGCTCATTCTACTATCGTTAGGGAGGTGACAAATACACTGAGTACGATTTCTCAACGTTTCGAAATAACTCATTTGCATAGACTGGCAATTATGCCTGATTTATTCACTGTGTTGCCATATGTTAGCCCCCTCCCTAAGAGGCATCTTCAAACCGCGATATCCTCACACTATCTACCTTGGAGATACACTAGGAATAAGACTTGGCCATTAGCTCCGTCGTGTTATCCCGATCATATTGCATGTTCATTTATCGAGGAATAACTTATAATAAGTGTTCATTTATTGCAAAGTGAATGTTTTCGCTATAATCTTCGATAGCGGCAGTTTCCTTTCATTTACTATTTAATATTTTTCATTTGCTAATGCAACTCGCTGAGGATAGAATTATGATAATTAATCTATAAGCCTCCATTATTAATTGTATGGCCTAATTTTAATGTCTCGTTATTCAAATTCTTCGGACGCGAAAAAATTACTGTATTTAAATTTGATGTATCCAATATCGTGACACACGATTCTGAATGTATAAGCAGCTTCAGCGTTCAACTGATGAAAAACAAAGAAAAAACCTTATAAACCTTAATTTGTGCTGTATAATTTTATTTTTCAATATCTTCACATTTTGGTTGCTTTTTAATTAAATTTATTTCTGTATCTTAAAAGACTTTTTAAAAATATTATTATGCAATTTAATATATATTAAATAATAATATGTATTCGAAGCAAGTGCACAGACCAGGATATTCGGGATAAAACTAAACCAATGGTACTTTGAAGTAAAGAGGATAGATTCACTTTAATTACCATAAATGGTAGATCTTTCATCAAAATAAATTTGAGATAAATTCCTATTTATGCACTTGCCCCCAATACGCCCTTACAAGACTACAATAAATGAAATATAACTAACGCCACTTTCATTTTCATCGGTTTATATTGGTGTAAAGATTTATTTTTTTCTCTAACGTGTGTAATGTAATGTTTAGATTTTAATTGTAGTATTGCAGTAATAAAATGTTAAATTTACTTAAAGATTACAATGATAAAAGAGCTATAAACTAAACAAAAAATAATAATTTAGATAATAAAAAAGTACATTCTGAACATTCAAGTAAATTTTGTGTTATAGCTATATTACTAATACAAGAATAATTTAAGGTAAAGAGACGTGTACAAAATACATTTGAACAAATAAAAAATATATATCTGGTGTGCCCCAAAGACGTGCTAGTAGTAGCCATGAGGGAATGCCACTTTTTCAAATTATTAACAAATAAAGCAATTAATAGAAGTAGCATGCAAACATACATTGCATTCTACTAGTTACTTTACTTTGTTTTTCTTACTCTTCCCTCTCTTTTTTTTTTTTAAATATATTTTTAGGTCAACAAGGGTGCCGCGAATATTTTATAACCAAAAAGTGATAAACTTTTGGGAACCGCTACTTTAGACTATCATATACCATAAAAATATTTTTTATATGTAAAGAAGAATAAACGAATATGTGAATGCATATTTAATTAAGTGAATTCACAAATCAATAAGTGAATGCGTTCCTAAATTCAGATCAGAAAAATATAAAATAATTAAATGATTATACATAATCGATAAATTCTAGATTATATAAAGATAAATGTTAAACTAAAATTATTTGTATATAAGATAAAATTAAACTAAAATTTATAGAAATCGTTAAAAATAAATGAATAAATAATTCAATTTAAAAATAAATAATCAAC
>NW_027115255.1:13038-20418 GCF_000696795.3 Halyomorpha halys | reverse complement strand
TATTTATTATTATTTTTTTATTTTATCTTTTTTTTTTACTTTTATCATGCCATAGGCGTTGATGACCAGAGGGTTTTATGCCTTTAAGCAACAATCAACAACAACAAGAAGAATATATAATAATATATATAATGATACTGAGCAGTCTAGCTCGAAACGTCAAAATAAAGAATTTGAAGAAAATGTTTTGGTTTCCATTCCATGGTCAAATGGAAAATAAATTTAGATAACAATTGTTAAAATCTTTATAATGCTCATTTTATTTTAATATTGAATCACGAGAATAGTTTCCTTGACTAAATAAAGAATCAAACAGTTGCTCATTGATTGTAGGATTGGAAGATATTGATAAACAGTGGCGCCACTTACGGATCGTATATTGATTAATTGTCAAATTATAGGCTACAGAGGGCCAGATTATAGAGAACTAGCGGGGTCCAATAGGCCTGAACCATATAGCAATCACAGTATCGGATCCGCCAATCTATTACTGTAGATTCTTGTCAAAGGCCTTCAGAAATTTAATTAAGATCGATCTTAAGCAGTATGAAAAAAATAAATAAATAAAAAACGAAACATAAGTCGGCAAGGACGTGAGCCAACGGTAGAGAATTATTCAAATTTATTCGTGGCTATGAGAGGTTATTAAATGGCGGTTACACAATGAAGCCATTATAGGGAGCCAATTAATCGCCCTTCTTCCTAATGGATCATCCTAGGGATAGCTTTACGTGTTTTCATTATGTTACTATCGATTCATGTACCTGAGTAGCAGTAACACCCCCCTGTTAGGAACACACGTCACTCAGGCATGAGATAGCGGCCTAGAAAACAGAAATCGATTTGCATAACAGCCTCCGATTGCTTTTTTATCGATCAATCAGCCACATATAATATTTATTCTTTCTCATCCTTCTTCTCAAAGCTTCCTTTATTAGTTGCCTTTTGAACTCATCCTTCCAGTTTGATGAGAATGAATTTGGTAGGATCAATTTTATTATATTTGAAAGAATATTTTAAATTTTAAATTGTTGAATATTGCTTGTAATTAATTAATGTTCCTATAACGGTTTATATTATTTAAAGAAGTAACACAACATTCACTTGCAACCTTGTAGTATTGAATGAGATTGGACGAGAACGGGCATTATGGACTTCTTCCAATGTCCCAGTCTGTTTTAGGCTGTTGAGTAAAAACAGTTTTCCCACTTAGTTAACTATCAAAGTATTTCAAATTTATTCATTATATATTACCGATAATAATTAGAGATGGTTGATTGTTTCGTATAAGCAAAATTAGAGGTGCTTTAAAGGGAATTTTTATCTGGATAATTTCAAATGAAAAACTTGTTTAGTTTACAACGTTTATGTTTTCTGATCATAATGAACCGCTAATTTTTTAATTATATTTACCTTCATTCCACTTGATTGCAAATTGTTTAGTATGCTATCAAATATCATAGAACATTTTTTTAAATTTAAACTTGGACACTATGCAACCCAAACAGCGAGAAAAATTACCACAACGTTTTACGGCTCACTGAAAGAAAAAAAAAACCATTTTCGAATCGAAACGATAATCACGTGTGATGAAAAGGGGATTATATATGATAACCGCCAACGAAAGATCCGGGCAGTTGCCAAAACCAAAACAATTACTGGTTTCTTCAGTGGCTGGGATAACTCATTTCTTCTTTTTACTCAGAGGTGAAAACATCACATCTACCTCGAATTTTAGTCATATTAACACTAAAAATTTCTCAAAGAAAAAAAAAAAGGTTAATCGTAAGGGACCTACTCTTACACGACAACACCAGACTTATTTTTTTAAGATTGAGAGTGAAGAAACTAAACAAACTGTGTTATCAAGTCCTTTCACATCCGCCAGACCTATCTCCAACAGATTTCCATCAGTCAAGAAATTGAGATAACATCCTGAAAAGCAAAATTTTTGAAAACGTTTCGCGGATCAAAAAGGTATTTTCTGACTTATATCTTCTATAAGTCTATATATGCTATATATTCAAAACCCTAAATTTTTTAGTTTTAGGGTTTGAAAAATTGATAACACATTGAAGAAAATAGTAGAAAATTAGAATAAATATTTTGAATAAAAAGGTTTTTATTTGTTAAACTTGTTTTTATCATTCCATATGAAAACTAACATTCCTGTCAGACTATGTTGACTATGTGACTATGTTCCAAAGAGGATATTACCTGGCTTACATTGAAGGTCACTTGATTTTACATTGCTACAATGAGTTTAATTAAAATTGTTTGAGCCTTTTTTGGGAAAATGGAATAAATCTGAAATATCGATAAATAGGAATCTCACACTGTTGTGTAATTTTTTATTTGTTGCACATATGAAAGATTTTTTCTTACCCACAAAATAAAAAAAAACACACTCAGAACATTTCGCGAGACTTGGTTTTTCGGACTCAGAGGACCACAAAACTTGTATTTCCATTGGAAACTCTGAGTTGAAATTTCGCACGACCGCATATAGCCCATATAGGTAAGTTAAAAAAAAAATTATGTTTACTTGTTATTATTAATTCATAGATATAAAACAAAAAGATTCCATCCGCAGATATTTAAAATACTGCTTGTAAATTAACATATTATCTTCATTATATTCAAAATTCAACAACCACCACGTTATTCCCAAAGTCAATGACCGACCAGATATTCAATTTACAGAGGCCAAAGGAAGATCTGATTCAGATTCAGGAAGACCAGAGTCATTCTTAACCGACCTGTTATGACAACAATTAATTACTTGCGCCATGAAGGAAGGATTAAAGTTCCTAACGCACTGACTTTACCCAATTTTCAATAATTAAATTATATTTTGAAAGGGCAGTAAGAACTGAACACAGAGATGTTGGGCCGATAAGGAGGTGTCGCAAGAACTGTGACGATTGCCACCCACATGAGAGCTCCTGATAAAATAACAATATGGGATAGGCATGTGGTGTGGAGTCACGGTTGTATGCTGCGGGCCTCTTGATAACATCGCACTCAGTATTCTCTGTTATAAACTGTCGCTCTCATCATCCATGGTTAGCCGAGTGTACATCTTTAGAAAAGCAGGTCCTATGGTGATCGAAGCTAGATTTTTAACTCATAAAGGCTATTTTTTCGGTGGAACGATACTTGTGTCTTAGTATTCTGGTTCACTTTGTGGTGTCAATATTTAATAGTTCACGTCAGTTGTAAGATAAAACATCTGTCATCATTCGAAACAACCAAGACACAACCATGTTTAACATTGGTCAGCATTGCGTTCTTTACATGTGTCTGTTATCCTGGAAACCTAAGAAGTCGGATCTGTAAATTTTATTAATAAAGGAAATTTTTTGTAAAGATCCGTTAAGCAGAATAATAAAAGCATAAGGAAGCCTTATGATTTCTAGTAAACATCAAAGAATGGTTGAGTTTCGATTTCAAATCGAAGGGCAAATCAAACTGTATGAGCATCAAGGCGGTCATTTATAGATATTGAAGATAGGTGGTAGTATATAATTGATGCCTGCACACTCTTGATTTAAAAGCTATTTCGTCTTGCACATGCTTACACTCATTCGTCCCTGCGGTAGAAGTTTTTTCATTTTGTAGGAACGCCCCTGAATAAAAAAGTCAACGCACCAGGCCGGATTCGAACTGGCGCCGCTAAAGTTACCAGATAGCAAAGACCTGCGCCTCAACACCCTGAGCTACAAACGTCCCTGATATGCTCGCTCACATCTTTGCACGTAAAGACTAATTGAAATTTTCATCTACCATTCTTCATAGGTGTTATTGGATTTTTATTGAGTTATTTCTAATGGTGTACGTAACGTATATATTTTTATTATTCATAAACTTTGCGTTATCTTCCTCCATAAGCCATGTAGGTCGTTATCTTGTCTGTTCTTAGCCCTACTGTAGATTTAAAATTCCGGCCAAAACGTTGACACAAATTAAATAAAAGCTTTAATTACTTTCTTCTTTCCTCGTATCTGACTAACTTATATCAGTAATTACTTTATATCATATCTACGCTTAACTAGTTTACATCAAAACAATTGTATTCATTGTAGTAATTTACTAGTTAATTTAAATTTAATTTGTGTTCATTTCAATAATTTTATAATTTAGTACTGGAAATGGAACTATATGTAATCGATTTTTCACTTATTTGGGGTCTTCTTAAAAATCCCTGAAACGATTTTGACTGAATCAGGCCTCTCAAAGTAAAATTATATGATCTTCAATTTCGACTATTTAAGATTTAATCCTATTTAAGATTTTATCCTCACTGAAATATTCAAACGCGTCTTAAATGCCGACTTTTATTTTGAAAAACTTGATATATAGTACGAAAAAATATTATCTCTCTAAATAATAAAAATAGCCGGTTTGAAATGTACAAGGATTGATTTCATCTCAAAAAAGAGTGGTTAGTGAAACTTGTGATATGCATGCACCAACTTTGTTTTCATTCTGTTCCAAGTTACTCTTATTTCGTTTGTATATTTAATTTTCTAGTGCTTTTTATTAACGTTTTTCTCTTAAAAACGTATTTCCTGAGTCACTTATGATTTCCGTACATAAAATATGATATATTTTTCGTAGCCGGTACTCACCACGCAGCTCCTAATTATCCAGAGTATTCTCCTAAAGAAGAGCTATCCTGAACCGGCGGTGAGAGGAGATCGATGGTACCACACGGTGCCGACCCCTATCCGTTCGCACGCCGCGATCCTATCACCCGTCATCGGATCCCAATAATTGCTGACTCGGGTCGCTGTCCTATGATAGATAGGAGCCTTCTCCAGCTGTCTTCTTTATAATTATAATAACACTAACATCTAGTCCAGATATGTTTGGGAGATAATTTTAGAAACCGTTTTCAGCTTGTTAGGCTTAACGCTTGACTCTCCGTTAGATCATTTTGACTCCTAGATAACATTTTTTTATTTTTTACTGTAAACTACAGACAACGTGTGTAGGGCATGTGTTTAAAATTGTCTTATAAATTTGTATTTCTACAATCACCTTACCTTGTACACTAATCGATGAATTAAATTATTTAAGCAGCTTTAAAGTATTTTATAAAGCATCAGTTTAAACAAAAAAAATTTCCTTTTTATTTGTTACTTTGTCCCAGTTTTTCACCTCATTAAATTATTGTCAAAATATGTCTCATATTCCACCTGTTCATTTTATGTCTACTATTTATTACTAATTTTGTTATTTATATTTATTTTTGTACATCTTATTTTTTTTCAATTTACTATGCTTATTTTTAAATAAGCTTTACATGATTATTTTTTACATTTTATAATCATAGTTTACACCATATTTCATTTTATTTTATATTCCTATATTTTAGTCTCTTATCTTTTGTTTAGCCCTGATGAACCCCTGCAAAGTGGGGCGAAACGTTTTGTTAACAGTTTTGTAACATTGTAGTTCTTTTCCTCACCGCCACATGGACTATCTTCAGTATACAAGTTTTATGTTGTAGTTTTATGATTCCGAAAATGTTGGCAAAAGTTAAAAAATCTTCGGTTGCGGTATAAAACTTTTAAAAAAAATAAATAAATACAAAAAATTAAATGTTTCTTCCCCTTATGTTTATTTGTTATTTTTAATAATTTTCTTATTGATTTCCCTTTTACATATACCTAACCTATGTCATATTTACTTCACCTATCTGTTTTACCTTTTAGAGGTACCTCTTTACCATATTTATAACTAGTTCTATCGAGTATTTTTCTACATTTTTTTAGTCTAGAGCAGTATTTAGAAATCTATCACACCTAGGCCCTGTTTCATAATTAAGTACAAACTAATAAGATTAGTCTTGTCAATTTAACTTAATATAATTACATTGACGTGTACAATAGTAACTTGTACTTATTACTTTTTAACTCCTGTAACATAATAGTCCTAATAGTCCTCCCTATTATGAAAAAGTATAAGTATTAGTGTAATTACTACGTTGTTTCTATACTTGTATTATGAACCAATACTACTAGCTTTCATTATGAAACAGGGCCCTAGTTGTATTTATTAGTCTAGTCTAGTCTAGTATTTGTAATTGTATATGTTATACTATTAAATTATTATTATTATTATTTTATTTATTTTATATACAGAACAATTGTTTTTTTTATTTTAATGTTCTATCAATTCTTTCAATGTTGGAATCATGTTTTTCATTTAGCGCTGCAAAGTGGGGCGAAACGTTGCTCATAAAGAAATAGTTTTCTTCTAGTATTTTAATAGTTAAACTGTCGATTGGAAAATTATGAGGGAAAACTATTGCTACAGTGTACAATATCTGGAACTAGCGAGGACTAATGTCAATTTATAGTGAAGTGGTAAGCGAGGTTATGTGATATACTGCACTAGATGTTTTTTATGAGAACTCACAAATTAAGGATTCAATCAAATGAACGACTAGATATTTTGAAGGTGGTTAGCAATATGGTAGGGAGAGATGCTACTAATGAGCAATATGTTAGTCTGCTCGGAGAAGGCGGTTCAATTAGGGGCCTCGCTGGTGGGCCACAATTCATCTAGTCACTCGGCCTATAAAGAAGTTGCCATTATGCAAATACGAACCATTATTGAAAATCGAGACGTTATAATTATCCACCTTATCTTTCTGTCTGATTTATTGCTCCTCTATTGTACCTATTTGATTAATACTTCGTCTTTATGCTCTATTTATTTAACGGCTGTATCTCATGTTGTCTTTTACACATTCTTGATCTTTTTCCTGAAATAATGAGCTGATACGAAGAAAATCACTCTTCGTCAATAATCTATAATTATTATTTATTTATTGAAATTTACAATTAATAATAAAATGAGAATTTCTTATAAATTAGAACACATGATAATATTTTGTGAAGAAACCATCCAATCACTGTTTAAAGGTCTCGTAGCCATCAACTTTTCAGACGTCTCGGAGTTTGTTTGTTTGGTTTAGTGGGGTTTAACACCATTGTCATAAACACCGATGATTAATTATTTGATTTTGCTTACATTTATTTTATTTTATTTTTTTTATTTTACTGTTTTTTTTTTATGTATATTTATCTATTTTTTCTCTTCGATATTAAATTTGTGTTAGTAAACCTTTTGACATTAAAAACTTTAATACTAATTTTAATGTTTTATCTATTGTATATTATAGTGTAAATGTGACTAGAGACTATATTATTTTATTTATTTATTTTTCATGTTAATTTTGTTTATTCTTCTGTTTGTATATATTTTAAGATTTTTTTTTTTATTATTTGGGGTCGATGCCCAGGACGTGGCTAGGATGACAGAGAATATAATACTTGACTCCCTGGGAATCATCCACCACCACATGCA
>NW_027115255.1:10300-12988 GCF_000696795.3 Halyomorpha halys | reverse complement strand
GAATCTACGAGCAGTTTCTTCTCTTTTTAGTCTTGTATGAGGATTCCATGTCAGTCGTTTGTCGAGATTTAGTCCTAATTATTAGATTTAACAATGATCTTGGGCTTCTGTAATGAATCGAAAAAAAATATCAATGTAACTTAGAGAAAACGACACACAAAAAATTGTGGTTGGCTCATTGTTGCATATTTGGGTTAAATTGTTATATGTTACTGCTGCTAACGGTTCTTTCTAATAATTATGTTCCATACTTCAAATAAATTTAAATAATTAATTATGCTATAAAACAAAACATATTGCTGAGAGCAATAAGATTATCCTATACGGACAGGGTTGAGGTAGGGGATCTTATCTTAAGGGTGTGAGGATTAAAACAGAGGGGTCAGGGCCTGGGGTGTTTATTGCTGCCTCGCAGATAAGAGCGTAGCGATCCTTGCTTCACTGATTTCCCCGTAGTCAGCTCCCATATTTATTTTGGAATGATGAATTATTGTGGAGGATTCATTTTTTATTTTTTTACTGAATAAGTAAATTTAGCTGGAATACAAAACAGGGTGTTTAATTATTGTTATTTTTTAAAGCTTCATATTATTTTATTTCGATTAAGTTTTAATTATAAAAAACAATTGGTTCATTAAAATTACAGTTCAGATAAACCAATAACTATAACGTTCGCTCAATTTCGTCCCCAATTCTTCCTAAAATTCTTAATTATCCTCAATAATTCACCTTTATCAATTAAATAAGCAATTATTTTGATATTAAATGTGACAGTGATTAGGAAAGAAATTCAAAGTTTACGTTAATAACTTTTTTTGTTCCAAACATAATATTATTACTAAATAATATTAAGAGCAATAATTATTTATGTTCGCAGTATTCATTCATACCATATATAGGTAATTGAAAAAAATTGAGTTATTTTTGTCAGCAAAAATAACATAAATAAACAAATAATTATTTATTTGTCATAATTGTTATTTGCCAACGTTTCGACCTGAGTTTCAGATCTTCATCAGGGACTACTTAATTCATTATTTTTGAAATCCACCAGCGCATAAATTCCTCTTATTCCCAATACTATAAAATTATACAGGAAATCTGAAAACATAGCTTGAGTGCATACAGTTTTCAGTGGTCAATGTTAAATGACTATCTTTAGGACTAATTTTATTTTAATAATAAACAACAATTTTTTTATGAAAATAATAACTGTTTAAAAAATCTATAGCTACCGATGTAGCTCAAAAAACTAACTAATACTTATAATTTATGAAAGTAAAATCAATTATGTTTATAATTTTAAAATATGTTCTTAGTGCCATTCGTGCTTATCATACAAACGTGGAACAATAAATGGAGTTATTTGTTTTTATTCTGACAGTTCAACTTCTTCTAATCTCAACTTGGCGATTCCTAACAATTACAACTGTCTCTGCTGGGAGACCCCATGAAAAGTTCTCTTGTATTTTTGTTGGCTACAAATTACTGTTTGCGTTTCTAAACTGTATTAGCCAGACACGAGACGTTTTATGGTACCACTTAAATCTGGTTATCTCTCCGTCGCACTCCTATCTTAGAGAAAACTTGGACAAGTTACAGATGATGAAATGTGTTTGATTGCATTTCGTCTTGTTTTTGCGTGATCTTCTTTTGTAGATAGCATCTTAAATAATGGTCTAGTGCATTGCGTTTAAATAATGTTTTCTTATACCGTTGGATTTTTTTTTTAATATAGATTGAATGAGATTGTATTAGACAATTTAAATTATATTTAAAGCAACCGGGGTGCTAAACTCGGAAATATTTATTTAATTAATTTAAATGAAAGGAAAGAGTCATTAGTTGTATGTTGTACAGACGAGTACTTTACAGTAATTTTACTACATTCATAAAGACAAAAAATATTACGACACTCTGCATTAATTTAATTGCCTAAAGTTTAAATTCTATAATAAATTGAGTAAATATAGTAAAACATATTACAAATGCCGCCGACATGTCTCTGTAATAGTATTTCGGATATTGTATAGCTGTATACTGTACAGTGTATACAGCTTCCTTGTCAATTTGGAAGTTATATGAACCAAAAATATATGACTAAGTATTTTATAGTAGTATAGGTACAGGTTTAGTTCTTGATTATTGCATTATTATTGATGTATGTTACATCAATAAAGAATGTATGATTAAAGCTTTATTAATTTTAACAATGACGTGAAAAAATAAGGGAACCCATATAAATAATAGATTCGAGGTTAAACGAATAAAAGTTGAGAACAAGGGGATGGTTAGGGTGGTAATTTGACTGAAATGCACTAACGTTTTTCTTCAATAGATTTTATTCACTTTTATTCTTGACCATGTGCTTTTTTTTTTATTCCTAAATAAGATTTCTCCTAGCAGCAAAAAGTTAGCGCGATTATATAATAATAATAATAATAATATTCTTTATTTATTCTGCGATTGATCTCTTAGAATAATATACAGGCATCAAAATCAGGCTTTAGAGCCTTAGAGTACAATACAAAATAAAAATTAAATCATAAAACGTCTTAAAATATAATGAAATAATGAATTTGAAAAGATAAAAATGAATAACAATGATTAACAGAATATATAAAATAAGAATAAAACATATAAAATAAAACCATATGTCATATCATAAAACGTAAGATGACTAGTACT
>NW_027115255.1:8908-10250 GCF_000696795.3 Halyomorpha halys | reverse complement strand
TTTTAATAAGAACATTTTATATAGTTAGGGGTGTCATTTGTATGACTATACCCCCTCATAATCGACTGTTAAAAAATATATAAATAATATAAGTTATATCAACCATGTAAGGCCCACCAGGCCGATCTGGTATAAAAAAAAAAATAACAGCAGATGGTTTTATTTCTAATTTCAAACTCAAGTCGAATAAAATTGAAACCATTGAACTACTATTATGTACAGTAAGTTAGAAAGCACTTAGTTATAGGCTTCCGTATTGTCATTGTTTGATATAGGTATTTTTTCGATCTTATTCAAAAATCTCAAAAATATAATTCAATTTTTTTTAAATTAAAATATTTCAGTTCATAAGTTTCATCTACATATTGAATTCATAATACTGCTAATTTTTAGTGATATATAATACTATAATATATTGGTGTATTACTGCTATTTTAGTGATTAATAGATTATAACATCCAATAAAACATAGAACTACTAAGTGCTTAAAATTCACAGTCGCCTCCTTTTTCAAAGATGAATTAGTTATTGATAAATAACATTGAAGTACTATAAATATCAACTCTTAATTAGAGAAATACATTATTTAAAACTTTTTAAGTTTAGTCATACAAAATAGAATTATACTTATTTTTACTGGTGGGTATCGTTTCTAATTCCACTTACTCAGCTCTACCTGGCATGAATTGCTGGAGCCGCTAATACTGTTATTGAATATTGGAACGTTTCCGACCTCGGAATTGCTGACGTAATACGAAAAAAACAACTAAAGAAATAGAGATACAATAGGAAAAAAAGTCTAGAGGCCAGACCGTGAAAGGAGTTTCAAAACAGATAGTGGACGTAATCTTAAAATTTAGGATAGAAGGAGGTAGATATCTAAATCCAAGTAGAAGAAGTGGGCTATCTCCAGTTGGAGATAAGACCACAAGCCTGAGAGGGACCGAGAAAGCCACAGATACCGGATACATTTATAAATTGATTTAGTCATTTTTCAAGCTATCTTTTCTCGGTCTAGAGTGGAGTATTGCCTAATCCTTTATTTTATTCATGTAGAATTTTTTAATATATTCAAATAGAACTCTTTAATATAACAAGTTCAGTAGTTCCCGAGATACAGTTTTTCAAAAACCAATATATTTTTCTAAACCTTAAGAAATCAACGTTTTGTAAATTTATTTTAGAAAACATCATGGCGACTGCTACTCTTACGAAGATAATCATAATCATCAACTATTATAGTCCATTTAACTAAATTCCAATTGAATATTTACTAACAACTGTACCTCTAACAGTTCCTGAGATAAACTTTTTTATAAGCCAATCGGTTTTTTTTTTTTTT
>NW_027115255.1:5525-7250 GCF_000696795.3 Halyomorpha halys | reverse complement strand
ATATTATATTTCATCTTTCACTGTTTTCAATCTACTATCATCTCATTGCACGATTATCAATCAATAAAAAAAATTTTTTTTACTATTCAATTATCAATTTTTTATCAGTTATGATTCAATTCAATATTTTGTATAATTTGTTTGTATACTATTTCTTTTCAATTTTGTATTTCTCTAAATGTTGTTGTTATCTCTTTTCTTCTATAGCCCTGATGAAGACCTGATACTCACGTCGAAACGTCGGCATAAAATAAATAAATATGGTTCTGTTTATTTATGTTGTTCTTTGCTGACCGCACCCCCCGATAAACTTCTCCAATCAATAAATTATTCATGTCTTTCAACACTATTTATGTATCTATAATGTCAGTTATTGTCTTATTTTCTAATCATTCTGTATATAATTGTATTCATTAGTTGTTGTCTTGTTTTTTTGTTCTTAGCCTTGATGTAGGCTTAAAATTCTGGCCGAAACGCTGGCACTAATAAATAAGTTTTTACTTATTCGCGTTGTTTACTGACTGCCTCTCCACCCATCCTCTCATTGTATAAATTCACGGTCAACTATTGGCTCATCATAAATACTTCATTGCACACCTGTGTTTGACACCACGCATTATGGATTTCAATTAACACTGATAAGTTATAAAGGAGGTTTGCTTGGAGTTGTGACCCTTTCAGTCTCAAAGGTAACCCTACAACTGTTATAAATAATGGAAGGGTGTCGACCCAGATTACGGCTGCAGACATCCCTGGACGTCCGAAGCAGATTTGAACGGCTATAATTTTATATCGAGCGGTATTAAATTCAGCATTGTGAAAGGCCTTTTAGCCGGTGGGAGATTATCTGAAACAGTCTGACATTAAGTTTATTTCTTCTAGAGGCTAGGGAGCTATCTGTTAAAAAAGAAGATAGCCTCGAGTTGGCTTATCAATAAGGGGACAGACAAAGGCTTATAAAAGTGGCTATCAGTCGGATAGGGGCGCTAATGGCTGCGGATTATCTGCTTGGGATCCATTTGGGGTCTGCTCTGGGGAGATTTAGCCCCGGCCCCTTATCACAACTTGCTATTGTCTCTAAAAGGCTCGGACACACACCGTGCCTATTTATTGATCTCTTACAGCCTATCATCATTAGTCGGAGGATTGCGTATCCAGGTTGGCTTCATCGCCTCTGGGATCCTAGGGGATCGCAACTTTGCCTGAAATAATCTAAGAAGGCCATAAATCACACATGCCAAATTTCAAAAAAGGACTATAATTCAAATTTTACAGACCGAAGCTATTATAAAACTAATCAAGAAAATTAGAGACATTAAGGTTTTTTTTTCTTCAATTAAATTTAAAACTGTACATTTATATGCATATTTCCAGTAAATTTGTTTTTAGTTTATAAAGGGGTGGTACGGGCGCGTGTAGAGAAACGTTGTAATGTAGAGTTGCATTCTAATGACGTTTACAAGAGGTAAACGTACTCTTACAAGAGTGGCCATCTTCTTATCAGGCGCCTCGAAGGATTGTCAGGAATGCAAAAGGAAGGAAGATCAGAAAGTAGTGGATTTGAGTGGTTAGGGAGTTTATTATGGAAGGTATGGTTATATGGGCTAGATCGGTTAGATTTCGAACATTTGTAGTCTTTATGTATAATTTTATTTGTGACAAAGCAAGGAGCATTGAGAATTTTACGAAGGATTTTGGATTGTAAGGATTGGATACGAGAGGAAT
>NW_027115255.1:0-5475 GCF_000696795.3 Halyomorpha halys | reverse complement strand
ATTTCAAGTTCTATCGGGCTTAAAAAAAAACCCTATATCTTTTATTTATTTATTTTTTGTGAATGATTTGACTGAAATCTCTATATATTCTTTATATCGATGTTCCACTGTATATATAATCATGTAAATAGATATGAATATGCACCTCCAATTAACTAGGCTTAGCTGTGTACACTTGTTTATCGAGACGTATAATTTGTAGCTACATCTTCCTACCACATATGTCTGCTCAAAGTATCCACATATGGGTTGTTATTTAGATAATGTTTGGTTTCCTCTGAGATGTAATTGGTTCGGACGGTAGAGATGCCTCTAGCCCGTCGTTGAGATAAAATCATTTCTTCTAAAGGCAATCTCGGAAGTTGAATCAAACAACATAAAATATTGATTCGCGGTAAGAGCCCTCAACTTTATCGATAGTAGCGATATAAAAGTTCTCCACCTCTTTTAGCCCGACGATTGTAATCGATTTGAAAGCTATTAGGGATTTAAGAGTTAAACGCTTTTATCCAGGGAGATATCTTTTGCTTGATCTGGTGGAGCAATCGCGTACGGCCATCGCCGTCCCTCCACTCCTTTATGGACTTCACATTACCTAATAGCAGCTTCACCAAACTTTTTTTTAGTTTTTTTATTTTATCAACAGAACCATCACCTTGTTGGAGGGAATCTAACTTTTTATTAAAACGTAATCTAACCAAAATGGAAATATTATTAAACTTCATTATTGATTTTTGTAACTCGACTGATCAAATTATGTTCAAAAAAAAAAAAAAAATGTTTCTTTCTTGAAATAATAAGTAGTAAATGACCTTTCAAGAATCAATATTTCTTAGTAAATATAATACGCTTCCAACATGTAGAATATAAAAATTTAATGTAATTGAAGTATAAATGATGATATCTAATATTTTTTCTTATAGCAAGCAATAAATTTAAAAATCCATAGTTTAATTATGTGTCTACCTGAATATTTATAATCCTCCTGATTATAAATGTTTGAAATTATTAAATTTTGCTTAACTAAGTTTTTAAAATAATTTAGTTTTTATTACATTCAAATAAGTTTAGTTATGCATTTCTCTAAGTGATTCTTAAGTTGTGAAACTTTTTTTTATTTTTTGGTTAGAAAATCATGTTTCAGAATTCTTATTTCCATTTGTGGTTAATTATCAGAATTAAAACTGGAATTACAAATGGAACCAATAGAGAATTACATCAAAAAACGATTCAGGAAGTTCCATTCCTAGTTACCGACAGTTAAAGGAGCTGTGACTTATAAGTTGGGAAATCCAGCCTCAACCTGAAGACTGAAGCCCAGGCAGCTCCAGGACATCCTGTCATAAATTCTATATTTATCAGTTCTGTTATTGGCATTACTTCTATCTATTTTTATTTTTTCTCTTTATACTTTCTTTTAAATTAACTTTGTTTTTTCCCATTAGAGGGCAATTGTTAGTTATGTTATGTTTACAAATGTCGTTATTTTTATTATTAACCTTACTTTTATTTAGTATTAAGAATTATTATTTTTATCTTATTTGTTTATTTATAATGTTGGATGTAGTAAAAAATACTAACCATGCAAGGCTGATATGGTATTAAATAAATAAAAATAATAAAATCATAATCGAAACATGAATTTCAGTTTTGTTGTGATAAAATATATTTCTTAGTAGTTTCCTATCACGATAACATACCTTATTATGAGTGATTTAGGGAATACCCTTTTTTTTTCTTTTTTTAACAAATGGCTCTTTCTAGGAAAAAAAATTATTCCCGAGTGAGAGAGAATCAATTAAAAAAACTTGTGGTCTATTCAGGAAAAATTAATTTAATTTTTTCTCACTTTTATAAACTAAATTGACGTTATAAAGTGATTTTGAGGATAGATGAAGGATTGAGAAAATCTTTTACTATGAGTTTCTGGTTTTTAAATCAAAATAAACAATAAGTGTTCTCTCTTTTCAAGCTCTACGGGAAGTTGCAAATTTTCCCAATTGTGTAACTACTACCACGGGCTCTGTTCTGTACATAATTTCTTTTTAAAATGCTTATAAAATAGGCTACCTTATCAAAATTAAAATATTTCATGTATTTTCGAATTCTCTAGACAAAGGAAAGAAATTGATGACTTTACTTAAGTGTACGGACTTAGCCTTTTAGACAACAATTGAGAGCTAATTCGAGTACTGCAAATGGAATGATAGGTGAATATTTAATCATATTTATACCCTTACTTTTAAATCTTTTTACTAACAATAAACCTAATTTTATGTTTATTCATCATATTTATAAATGTGGGCACTTGAATCAATCATAGCTGTCGAAAAGAAAATAGAATAAGAAAGATAAGAAGAGGAGGCAATGACAGACCATGAAGTGTAGGTAGGTCCCGGCGAGATTTATTAACTCACGGTTATTCACCGATTATTAAATGTGAATGAATTATCTTCACCTTTTATTCATAATTAGGGGATTGTCGACCCTGCCTTAGTGGAGATGATGAGGCCCGAGATATTGGAGTCAGGCCTTCATTGTAATAGAAAAATGGAGTGCTACAAAACTATAAATATGTATATAAAGGGCTAATTGATAAAGGGGGAGTAGGAGTGAGGAGTGTGGAGTGGTGGAGTAATGGAGCCCACACGGTCGTGAATCGACAAACGTTGACACCTACTCCAATGACTATCGGATCTCTCATCTCTAGTGGCAACTTGCTCTGTCACTTTTACTGTCTTACTACATCTTCAAATTGAAATGACCAATAAAAATCACAGTTTTATAGATAGATTTTACTGCAAAAATAAGAACAATCATAAATTTTAATATTACTATTTGTTTATCCTATTCTTATTCTGAAAAATGTTTTTTTTTTTTCTTGAAAACTAATTCTCATTTGTAGGTCATAATGACAAATATAAATAATATAATATATTTACAATAATTATTACAGTTCTTCAAGACATACCCTTATAATATTCGTTTCCTTTGCTACTATCACATCTGAGCTATATTTTACATTTTCATAAAAAATAAATAAATAAATAAAATAAAAAAATCCAAAAACAGTTTTAAAATATGAAAAAAGTGTATTGCAACTTGCACATGAACTTTTTACTTGAGAGGATAACTCTATAAAATATTTCTTAGAATTTTTCAAAATTTATTTTACAACAATTTAGTATTCAATAAATCAGATAGTAAATTTTATTACACTGGCATATTTTTACTTTCGCATACCTCTATACATAAGAGTATATAGGAAGGGAAATTACATAGCCATCGTAAAAATTTTCGAATTCGAGATATTAAAAATACTAGCACTTAAAAGGAGAAACGTTTTGAAAAAATTTATTATGAATAAAACAAAATGTTTTTGTACGTGTAATATTAAATAAAAAGTAAATTTGACAAATCAATATAAAAAAGTAATTTGAATAAAATAAAAGCAGAAAATCAATTAAATACCCTGAAACGCCCGTAAAATTTCGTGATTAAAATAATAATATAAGGGATTGTTCTGGGAATGAAAAAAATATTTTCAAAATTTTTAGTAGAGACCGCATGTTCGTGCAGTACGAAACCCAAACTGTGTAAAATCATCCAGTAAAAACTCAAAATTGTGAATAAAACATCCAAATTCTATAAAAATCAACTTAATTGTTTCATTTATAATATTAATATATGGAAAGATTATTAAGCAATGTTTGAATCTAAGTAAATACTTACGAATAAAAAGTTAAGCAAATTAAAATAAGGCATTACTAATCAATTGCAATTTAGCCCAAAAAGAGCAAAACATGCAATACTGTATTAAAATTCATGATTTTAAATAAATATATAACATGCTAGCTACTGTGGAGGAATCGTCTTCGCTCTCTTTAAAATCACAGAAATTACCAGGCTCAACTAGAACAAGTGACCGAAAAAGGAATTGAGGAATTTAATTAAATTTCGTGATTTTATAATGTGCTGTTTTTGTCTCTTATGGTCCAAAGACAACTTCATATAAAAACAGTAATTTTATTATAAAATTCCAAACAATGTGCAGTGACTCCAAAACGTGTAATTTCTTGCTAGTTCTATAGTGTCGATAGAATGTCCTTTTCATGATAAGAATTTGTGTTGATGTTTTACTAATGCTCTGAAGCTAGGTTAGATAAGATGAAATTACTCGAAAAGATGATAGAGAATGACCATAAAAGTTTTATTTCAATAATAGTATACCTCGGCTTCTGTTAAAAAAAATAAAGAGGAAATAAATAAAATATACGATTATTTTATTAGAATAATTGTTTATTTGATTACAAAAAAGACGGAACTCTAGTCCTGAACAATGAAGAAAACTGTGAAATTCTAGCAGAATATTTCGAAAACCTCCTAAACTGTGTAAAACCTAATGAGAGATTGGTGATAGAGAAAAACACCCCACAAAACATAGATTCAGACCCACCGGATGAAGAAGAAATAGAGGAAGTAAAAAAATCATTTGAAATAATAAGACCTCTGGTGAAGACGGCGTCCTGGAAGAAATGTGGAAGTTGACGAGTGACGACTTCAGAAAGAAATTCATGGAATTTGCTTATGGATTGCATGAAAAATGCTTATGGACGTTTGGAAGAAAGAAGAAATACCAGAAGTTATATGTATTAACCAATGTTAATAGAAGAATTTCAGTACTATCAGTTACGTATCTTCTCAAAAGTCCTGCTGAATAGACTGGACTTACAAATAACTCAGAAAATAGGAGAATACCAAGGGGGCTTTAGAAAAGGAAGGTCCTGTCAGCAGCAAATTTAAGCCTTAAACTGCTCATAAAATATTACACTACCAGAAGGAAAAATCCTTACATTCCCTGTGTTGGCTTTCAAAAGGCCTACGATTCCGTGGATAGGGAAACCTTATAATATTTTATTACAACGGTTCTGAGAAACAGAGCATCCGAGAGAAAACCACCAGATTAGAAAATTTAAGCTTTCAAACAGCTAAAATTTACAATAAGAAGAACCTCTCCCCCAATGCAAAGGTAAGGCATTGCAACGTTGTGATAAGACCTTGACTACATGCTTACCCAACTAGGAAAAGTTGCTAAAAATAGAAAGGCTAGTTATAATGAAGAGATATCATTTTCAGATCAGATTTTTTATCAGAAAAATGAAATACCTGGAAACCGAGATGAGAATGAGAAGTTCTATGGGCAGATGACGGAGGAAAGGTTGAATAAGCAAATCTTTAACAAAATTTTTGGCTCAAACACATGGGAGGATACACGAGGCAAATGAGAGAGGAATTAAAGAGACTTAAAATTTCAGATATCCACTGTCTAGATAGAGATACGTATAGGAAAACGTTGAAAAATCTCACAAATATTGGAAAGGAAAAAAAGGGGGTACGAAGTGGTCCGAAGAAAGAAAAGAAAGGCAATTGAGAATCATGAAACTGTGATGGGAAGAAAGAAAATCAAGACTCCCA